>NW_024881296.1:6079410-6190000 GCF_018691265.1 Tyto alba
ACTGGCACGTAGTCTGGATTAAAGACCAGCCAGGAGTAAACTCCCAGTCATAACTCATCTGAGCATGGTCAGGAAGGTATGAATCTCTGCATATCACATGGAAACTGCCTGCTTTCTTCTTCCCTGCTTCCAGATGATAAAACACAGCATAAAAGCAAATCATCATCTGAAGAATTTTGTTGGTTTTGTGGAGGGTTTTTACTATGGTTTATCCCCTCCGCTGTAACAATGACATTGCACTTCTCCAGCTAGAAGTTCAGCTCATAAAATATGCTCTTTCATGTAAAAGATGATCATGTCACCCAGAAGACTTGATGTTACTTTTAAGACCACTAATTGATTCTGCTGCTCTGATATCCTCTTGCAAGGCATTCCAGAGCCTAGGAACATTAACAGGCAAATGTTCTGGCACCAGCTGTCTTAAGCCTAAATCTAGTCTCCACCAAAAGTCTGGCATTAGATGTCTTCTCATTTTACATGTTTGCATTTTACAACAACATTCCACAGTTTTGAGGCTACTGTAGGATGGCTGAAGAGTCAGTTTGGTGACCTACAGGCTGAGTCTTACCCTAGGAGAAGAAAAGCAATGACCACAATAGAAAAGAAAAATATAAGTTGTTCTTTGTGTTAGCTCTGGAGAGTGTACATCCATGGGTACATCTCCCAGGACATGGACATGAACTGGTGCAGCCACGTCATTTATTCTCCTGGACCCAGGGACCTGTCTAACCTAAGTAAAGGAAGATGTTTTGTATGCATATTGGTTGAAACACATGAAAATGCTCTCCCTTCCTTTTAACACTGCATGCTGCTGCACTTTTCTTGCTGCTGCTCGTGACAATAATATCCTCCTGCATGCTGCTCTTCCACAAACCACACTGGGAAAACACAAAGTCTGTTACATCAACTACTAAGCCAGCACAGCTAGAAATCCCAGGGCACTAACCAGAATCACCTCTCCCACCTCGTAACACATAGTGATTTCAGTTTAAGAGAGATCAAGCCTCACTCCTTAGTCCTGGTGTTCCTTTTCACAAAACGCAGGAAGCAAAAACCACAAACCACAGAGATTATAACAAAATTCAAGCAGGCTACTAGTTTAAACCTCTAGCTTGGAGCTGGCAGGGACACACTCTAGATTTACCCTGGTGCACGTGAGATCAGCGTTTTGACCCATTTCTTTCACAGCAGACTGCTAGTTGCGATCGGAGTCTACACATGGGATTTGCTGCTTTCAGTGTTGTAAAATAAAGCATGGAAAAACAAGTACAAAAGTCAGACACAGACACAAGAAAGAAAGGCAAGATCATTTATTATAACCAAAACTTTGCACTTCATGTCACCAAGTGGACTTGTCAGTCTCACATGCATAGCCAAGGAAATCAACCCTAGACCCCAGAAATTATGCTATGTATCATATGACCTGCTGGCATATTAATACCCTTTCCTTTTTAAATCTTTGCTCTCCCTTCGGAGCCTGCCCTCTCAGTGGGGATCAGACTGACACATTATAGGCTCAGTTTTCTTTCTGAGCTGACAACCCATCCAGGAAGAGCTGGCTAGGATGTCAGTCTTTGGAGGACACATAGAAAATTCCAATGTGGAATTTGCATATCATCACTTTAATGGAAGGTATCTTAAGAATAAATACTTCTCTCTTTTAGGACAATACCATCAGCTTTTAGGCAGCATATCGCACTTGAAATAAAAAAAAAAAAAAAATTGCACTGTGTCTCACTGGGTGACAATCTGCTTGATAATGTGGAGCTGAGAAAAAGCCAGTGCAGAGACAGCCGCTTTGGGCATCTCCTTTTTCCCTTCTCCTCACATCTATTTATGGAAATATTTGGAAACTGCAATATAGTCTTTAATTTAGGTGACTCCAGTTGTTACCTTTGGAAACCTTCCTGAAGGGCTGCCTATCAAAAAGAACTCCATATAAAATACAGTCTAGAAAGATAAAATAGGAAACAGAAAACCTGAGAAATGGGTTAGTTTCTTCCACCATCTTCCCAACAGACAGACTCTGATCACAGGAAAACCACACCTGAAGTCAGTATAAGCTATCCTCATTACTAAAAATATTGAGGTTTTCTTAAAGAGTAGATGATTACATAATTATGGCAATATATTACCTCGTAGTTATACTAGAGTGATCATCCTGTGAGTATTTTTACTATACAACAGAGGTTTCATTTCCCAGATCACATTGTAAGTATACACTGCACGGATACAGAATTAAACAAATTCATAGGAAGAGCTACACCTGGACACCAGAAGCCCTATAATCATACTAGTGAACTTCTCAAGGTAGCCCTCACATAGAAACCCAGATTGACCGGTATCTGGAAAACATGTGCCTTTCTTCTCCACAGCTGGGTTCTCTAACCCAGAAGTGAGATTCAAGTCCATATACAAGCCAGCTACTACTGGTGCCTAATTTAGAAACAAGCCTTTGGGTGATGCCTGTGGTCAAGAGAGGGATGAGTAAAAATCTTATCTTCCAGGGCTGCCCACCCTCAGCTGACAGAATTGATCCTGGGACCTCAGCAGGTCTAGCAGCAACCCAGTAACACATGGAGATGAGAAAAGAAGCACCAGCAGAGCCATGGAGGGAACATGTTCAAATGCAGAAACTGATAACTCTTTTTGAGCAGATGATGCAAAAAAAAAAAAAAAAAAAAGAAGTTGATCACTGCAGCTGATGAAAAAAAAAAAAAAAAAAAGAACAAGGTTATGATTTTGTCTTATTCCACAATTCTGTGCCTCATACCACACTGGAAAGACAAACTGCTTTCTCCTGCTGAAGAACAGATGTGAAAACAGAGGTTATTTACACCTACTCAGCCACCACCATGTTCCCCCGTAAAACCTGCCACAATACAGCCCTCAGTGACCTAGCCAAATTTACAAGGGGCAGGCCATAAAAGTTTGAAAAAGTGAAGAATTTGGGAAATAACCTACATCCTGTGTTTATTCTATGATCTGCTTGTACATGTTTGGAGCTCCTTTCACTGGAAACTTACAGGAGAGGCACTACCTCACAGAGACTTACCACCAGGAGAGCAAACTCTTTAAGCTCAAACTTGTATTGGCAGGACAGACAATGTATGAACTCTTTTCTTCTGACTTGTTGAGCAAGTTCCTTTTCTTAAAAGTTACTTGCAGAAATAGTTCTGGGTGGCTGTTTCCAGAGGCCTTGCTATTTTCACCGGAGAGCAATGTCCACGTGATCACAAGAGTCCCAGGTAGCTTAAAAGACCAGCGTGACTTACACCAAGGAGGGCCTGCCATGTGTTCGAGAAGAGTTTCTTGTGTTTTGCTTCTTCAAAAGGTCACTCTTCAAAAACACGATGTGCTCAAAGTTAAATCCTTTCCTCGTATTCTGCTATCTATAAAGCAGAAAGTAAGCAGGCTATAGCTCCTAACAGCAGCTTTAGATACAGAGTAATCCTCCAAGACTGGCACCATCAAGAAGTTTTCAGTCCTGCAGCTCTGAATCCACCTGCTTCAACAGCTTTGTCCGCACTGGTCATGGCATGTTTTTGCTGCAGTCCTTTTGTGTCACATTCATGCTGGCCAGCTCATTGAGGGTCTGAATTGTGTCAGCTAAAAGCACTTTAAAACCTCGTTCCAAATCTCTGCAGCTATCATGGTACACGGCCACTACAGTGATGAGCACAGGGTTAGGTGAATAATGACACAGCAACAAGCTGATGACAGAATCTTTCCTCTCATTCACTGAATACCAGAAAAGTCCATGTCTCTTCAGCACGCGCTCAGTTAACTTAATCTGTGAGAAGAGTTTTTTTCTCAAAAATTAAACAAAACTGAACTCTAAGTCAATTAACTCACTGATAATGAAAGTACCTTTCTTGCAGTTTTTCTCCCCCATTACCATTTGTGAGAGAAAGAGGCCATGCAGACAGGCAGATTTAACTAGGGGGAATAAAATGCTGTGAGAAGTTCCATATCCATGGCATTGCTGTCCAAGGACCCCTTTCAGAGGTTCTGCTAATGTTATGAAGTTGCATCCTTCAGGTTTGGGGATTGGTACATTAGGGGCACAACTTTTCTCTGAGATGCTTCCTTCTTCTGACTTATGTTGAAGTTAAAGTTGACCAAAGAGTTCACAGGAGCCAAGATGTCAGGGGGAAATCATCCCATACTGCTCTGTCTGAAGGCACTTCAATAGTAGGATAAGGTCAACTCTCTCAGAAGAATCTCTGCTAAGAGAGCCCAGAGAAGCTCTGAGGAGCAAGCCATCTATCTTGCTTTTCTTTTTACCAGTAAGCATGAGAAATCCCTGCAGTTTCTTAGGTCCTTTTCACTCTTTCGTTAGGGATTCCTCTATCCAACCAATACTGTGGAAGCTCAAAGCAACCTGGTGTGCCCCATATCAGAAACAGTGCATGAGCTGCTGCTCTGCATGCACTGGGCCCTTCCTACACAAGGCAGGTGAGAGCTCCTAGGTGTGCATGCTGGTCAGCCCCACTGCCCAGCAAACACGACTCATGTGAGACAGCACACAGCTGCTGCCCAAGTTCAATAGGGGTGACGTTAACGGGCAAGGGCATTTCAGCTTTGTTTTCCTGATACCTGGAAGCCCAGCAAGGGACCACCTTAGACTGCGGGCTGTCAGATTACCACCAGCATGCAGTGCTCCATCTCCAAAACTGATAGGTGTAGCCAGCCTGCATTTTGTGGTTTGTTTTTTCCTAGAGGGCTTAATCTGGTCCATGGTGTTTTCCCTGTACAGTAAGCTCACATCATGTTTGAGGATGAGCTGGAATTTAAGTCAGGAAATCTCAGTAACTAAGTACTTTCATCATCAGCTATGGTTGGCTCTCTAGTTTCATCTACAGATGAATCATCCTCAAGAATAAACGCCCTGGGTGGGGCATGGACGGGTCTCCCTCCTTGCTCCAACCCCCCTAGTGCTTTGAATACTGCAGTGTTTTGATTTTTAAAACATATGTCTAACAAATGTAGCAGTGATAATGAGGAACATGTCAATCTGCCATGTTTCCTGTTCAAATTTCCGTCTTCATTTCTAAAGTTCAAGTACATCTTGATCCTCACGAGATAAACGTGAGCAAGTACAACTGAAGTGTGGAGAGCCGAAGAGCTGAGAGCTCAGACGCAATGAAAACCAGAACCACTGCACAACATAGCCCAGGCTCTGCTGGAAGGTAAGGCTGGCCCAGCAGCCCCATCTCACCCTGATGGACCAGTTAGGTCAAAGGACCTGATCCCCAGTTTCAGTGGGATCTGTGCACCGCCCCAACGGGCCCATTGCATTCAGTGTCTGATAGGTTTGCTTTCTGCTGCCAAAGTGATAGTGAAAGTTTCTGTGGACAAACTCTCCACTTTCCTCTCCTTCCCCCACTGCATTTAACAATTATTTTAAACTTACTCGAGCACCAAAGACCAGATAAACTAATGCTTTAAGAGTGTGAACTGCCTTGTGCTATGTCTTTCACTGCTCAGAGCCCTGCCTGCTTTCATGGATGATGCTGAGACCTCACAACCACAACAGGGCATCACTACACATTACACAAACATGAGTGCCATCCTTCCATGCAGGAGGAGAGGTGTTTCGGAGAAAGACAACAGAGAGGCAATTTACTCTCTTTCAAACACAGCATGCATGCAAAATCCTCCTCTATCACCAGCCACACAGCTAAAATTTTACCAGTGTAAAATACTATTCCAGTCTCTTAGCACTCACTCGTCAGCTTTTTTAGTAAAAAAAGAGCACTTTGACTCATTCTTTCAATCACAGGCCAGTTTCCAGAGTTTGTGAGTCAATTCAGATCAGTCATTTTGTATGATTTTGATCTTGACTATCCCTAAGATTAGAAATTATAAGAAATACAAGAATTTTGGGGGGAAGGGGAAGGAAAGAGAGAGATCATTATCTAGTGTTACAAATCAACATTTCAGAGGTTTCAGAAAAGTGGCAAACAGAGCTACAGAAAAGTTGTTTGGTTTTTCCAAAAGCTCTACTGAAAAAAAAAAAAGGCAGTCCAGACATCATAGAAGTAAAGGCAAGGAGATAAAATATGGAAGTGCTATAAAGAGATAACTCTTGAGATGAAATCTCATCCTGCTTGCCACAATCATGAGGACTTAAGTTAAGCAATCAAATTCTGTCTATCACCAACAGGTTGGTATAGATAAGGGCAGTTCACTTTAGCTATTGTTCATCTATTCACAGCAAGCTTTGAGATAAGTTCCTCCTAACTCTTGTTACTTCATCAGGCAGGAAGGAGGGTCCCCTTGACCACAGTGCCAGCATCTAGAGTTATCTCTTCCTCCAAAGGAGGCTCAGCCATTATTGGTAGTTTCAGCAATCCTCCCATTTGAATGCAATCAGAGAGGGTTTCCACTGTCCTCAGCTGTTCTTCACTGCAGATGATAGTGAACAAGCCTAATAAAGCCAAATAACCAAACTAACACATGGGTTAAACACACTTGTCTTCTACCCCAGCTTCACCAGTGCTGTGATTCTTCCACATGTCTTAAAATCAGGCCACTGGATTAAGTCCAACACATAGTTGTTCAGTGTCATTTTGGGTGTCTTTGGGTGTCCAGGACATCTATGGGAGAGCTGCACCCTTCAGGAGTGGTATCTGGATGCCAGGTGGGTGTGCAGAAGTGCACTGGCTGCCTCTGTGTAGGCACCACATTGCTTCCTCCCTCTGAGCTGAGTTACCAGCCTTTAGGTAACCACACTTGCTTTCCCTAGCCTAAAAATGCTGATGTTGGTTCTTTTTTTTTAAAAAAAAAAAAAGGTTGTGTTTCAGAATAATCTTATTTTATAGACCTTGACAAGTCATGGCTGAGCATTTTCTCAGCTGTGTCACTGTGGGGAAACCATAAACATCAAGACAGCAAGTCCCAAGATAAAACTGTAGAATCAGGTAATGGAGCACCAAAAATGCACATCCACTTAATATACCAGCCCATTATTATTAACAGTGAACTTTCCTCTGGCAAATCTTTAAAATTCACAGCATTCATAATGATGTTGATTGTTAATTAGCAATGCACCAGGAACCAGGTAGTGATCATTGAATAATAACTTATCAATAGATACTTCTGCTGAGGAAAAGCTGGACACTGTGATATTTGGGCTGTCGGGGGACGCTCTGGCTGCCTCTTGCCTAAGGTTGAGCAGACTGATCAAGTGTCACACCCAAGGTCACCCTGCAAGCCCATGGCTCAGGAGGGATTACAGAACAGCGAGATCCTTTGTGACACCCGCTCTTGCCCTCTGAACTCTAGACCCCATGGCTCCTCATCAAAATATGACCTGCTTAGATAAAAATACCCAGTATTGTTTCACACTGGAGCAACTGGTATGCAAAATAACTACAGCCTGGTCTTGTTTTGTTTTCAGTGAGTAGCACAGATTTTCTGCCCTGCCTGTGTTACTTTCAACATGCTGCTACCAGCAAAATTACATAGCTAAATTGCTAGCAAGGATCACTGGAAACGAGAATGTACCCAGTCAGAATACATTGACACAGATACACCTCACTATATCATCAACACATTTGACCAATCAATCTTTCAGTTGCATCCAGAAAAATCACCATCTGTCTGAGAGCAGAGGAGCAAGCAGGCAGAGGACTGGGCTCACTGGGGTTAGTGTCTCTCAAAAAGTGCTGGCTGTGCATTGCAACCTGTGTGTGTGCGCAGCAAACAGATCAAGTTTTGTGAGCAAGCAACTCAAGGGGTTCAGACACACAGTCTGTGTATGGGGCTTAAGGAGTTACTATATGTCAGCCAAACCTCTGTAACTGCCCATGTCTGTGGTTTTAATCTGTTTCAGTTTAAACTTCTTTCATCAAGTTTTCAGCTAAACGGCATTACCTCACATCTAGGGCAAACCAAGAACACACACGTCAAACAGCTACCAAGGTTGCTACGGCTCAGCTGACACATGGTGATTTGATGTGCTGCTGCCACTGTCTCGTGTGCAGGAGCACTACATATAGGAGACTTGCACAATCGGGTGAAAACAGAGTGGTGGGTGAAAACTACCTCGATCCTTTAACATATTCTTCCTGAAATTCAGAAGGCTCAGATAGTTTCTTTAACAAAGTAGAGATCTTTGGGGTGGGTATCAAATCTTGGATTGGGTTATTAAGCTGATGCCACTGAAATACATTTTCAGCATAACGTCTTTCACTGGAAGTTTTGCTACCTGGAACTAAGGAAACCTAAGAGCTGTGCATGAGTAGTGAGGCATTCCCTGCCTCAAAGCAAAGCACTCTTTGCAGGGTCTTTAATGATGTAATAGGTAACCCTTACAGTGAAATCATAAACCTAAAGCCACTGAACTTCGGGCTCCACAGGATCTGAGTCCTCAAGAGACACTCACGGCTGATTACAAAAAACAGCTGATGTCATGACGTTTCTGAATTTCTCAAGATGTTGAAAATGCTCAGTTTTGATTAAGGCTGTAGTACAGCCTATACATCACTGGTGACTTCCTGCAAGTGAAGAACATTCATGACAATGCAAAGCTCAAAAAAAGCCCATCACTCTGCCAAGAGGAACTCAATAGAAACATGCTGCTGTCTGAGGACAAGGGAGGTAGAAGAGGTCATTTAAGCTGGAAGGAGATGGTTCCACATTTCCAACACAAAACACTCTAGGAGACCCAGTCATGGAAGTCCATTTCAGTTTCATCTCCCCTCAGGGCTTACTGCAACCACAGTTCCACAGCAGAACTTTAAACATTTGCTTTTCTTTCTGTACCTTGACATCCTTTCTCTAAAGAGAAAAGCAGTAACTCTAGAATTCCTCACTGGAGGTGTTCGGAAGATTGTTTCATGCCTGCTCAGCAACTTACAGCCTTCAGATGGAAGGTGAAAAGAAATGCAAAGGAAAGTGATTATTAACAGCTATGGTCCCCTAGGGTGAGAATACCTTCTGCTACAGAACAAAAATCTCTGAACTTTTCAACGGTTGCTACTTGAACTTGTGATGTAGTGTGGACCTGTTGGTTCTCTCAGCAATTAAAACTTAGCTGTTATTGAGAATGTTTCCAAAAGCATGCCCATGATGGAAAAACAAACACAAACACCCAGTGCTTTACCAGTAGCAGAGGAAACATTTACAGGCAAGGATTTGCACACCAGGTTGAAAATCTACTTGACTGTATCAACCCATTGTGTTGTAGCAAAGACAGTTGGTTGTTCAAAAACTGAAACAAATGGGGTTTATTCCTTCCCATTTGAGCTGCACATTCCAGTGACAAGGAAGGTACCTGGGGTGAAAAGTATCATAACTGGGCTTTCATTAGTTTTGGGTCGCTGACAGGACATCTTTCATGTTCTATCAGTCTCACTCCCCTAACAGAGCAATATTGCACCTAGTATACGCCCCCAGAGTGACAGGGAATCAGCCCAGCCAGTGGGTTGCACCACAAGTCAGGTGCTTGCTCCTCAGAGACCCTGAGGTATCCTCCCACAGCATCCCAAGCCAAGGGCTCTGCTGGATCCAGTTGTCCAAGGCATCAAACAAAAAGTGATCTTTTATCAAAGCACCTGGTTAGTGGCAAGGTGAACCACCTTAATTCCTCAAAGAGTTTGTGAACACTGTCTCAGGATATCCCAGTATATATTTCTGCCTGGAAATGAGGTCACAGCTTCTTTATACCTCATCAAAAATGTGGCCTTGTGCCACCAACATTGTCAACCGTCCTTATGTCCTTATCACTTCGACCTGGACAGGTCAAAACATGCAAAGAGCCTCCATTCAGCCATTCTCTCTGCCTCTCCTCGAGGTGATCACCCATCTTTTCAAGCATTTCAGGAACGCATTAAGTCATTCTAGACAAACTTTGCTATCCAGCTAAACAAATGACCCTTTCTGAGCACCAAGCAAAATAAGGGCTTAGGAACAATTGAAGGAAGTGCACCAAACAGACGCTCCTGCAGTAATTATCATCATTCACTTGAGGGAGAGGGGGAGCAGGGGAGCACCCTAGCTAGGACCACCCTCTCCTCTGAGGCCGGGGTCTGCTCCCATTGTTCTCACCAGGAGCCAAGCCACTGCCTCCAGCAGGAGCAGGATCAGGTCTTTAATCCCCATTTCCTCTTGGCCGAATGAACTGCAGTGTATGCCAGTGACAGCTAAATGAAGGATTCCTTTTTCCAGAGGACCGGCAACAGCTCTTAACTCATAAACTCAAGGTAATTGACATTACAAACAAGCTTTACCCACAGGGACCCCAGAGCAGTCAACAATTGTGCTTTAATGAGTAGGAAGGGAGAAGGGGGGAAGTCTTTGCACGCCGCGGTAGGACCTTCTAAGAAAAGCTCTTTCCCTTTTCCAGGCAAGGCAATGATTAAAGTCTGTGCACGAAACCCGGCAAGGAGGGAGGCCTTGCTGAAAACGCCTTTCTTCCTGGCTTTCCTGTGGAAAAAAAACAAGGGCGATGAAAAATGGTTGTTGGGACTTGAGAAGGACAACAGCATCCAGTTAACAAACCCAAACAATAAAAGAGGAAGGCAAGCTTAGATGAAAAAGTTGAAGATCCCGGGGCTCTAGGGTTTTGCACACAATGGACATCTAACATTGTTCAAATACTAGTATGAACTGCCACAGAAGGGCAGAGCGTGGGGTAGAAGTGTCAACCCAGGTATTACATGAACTCAACAACCTAACAAACCTGACAAACCTAAGAGAGTATCCTGCCTCACAGTCTCTCTTCTGTTTCGCCTCCTGACTCAGCAAAGCCATGGTCAGTTGGAAGCATTGTGTCAGCACTTCACAGAATGACACTTGTCCTGACCACAGAGGGGAAATGAAGTACAAGAGCAATACACAACAGCATCACTGTTTGCAGGACTGTACTTGTCAATGCTTATACAGCACTACTGTATTTCACTGATGGTCCTGCCATCCAGTCACACCACAATAACAAGTAAACTGGGAGGACTCAACTGCAGAGGAGTTAGTTATCCCTGAATCCATCAATAGAGGACTTAACACATTAGAACAGAGAAGACATTATCTGTTTTGTAATTAGATTAAACAATCCGTCATGTCCATGCCTTTGGTCTGCTTCAGCAATGCTCCCTGCCATAGCTGGGTCCCAATAACACTATCCAATGATGAAACTTAATCAGCTGGGTTGGGTTTGAGCCTCTTTTTTTCAGAACACACAGAGCTCTCAGATTTTGCCAGAAAGGAAGGAAGGTCTTGTAGGTGAGCTCACAGGAATAACACTCGGTGCATGCTGTCTACAGCTCAGCACCACACTAACAGAGCTATGATTTCCAGACCTAAACCAGTGTGTCTCCCATAAGCTCAGAGTTTGAGCTCAGGGCAAGCAGGGTCAGCTCCTCCACCGATGTGCACCCACCCTCTGCAGCGTCACACAGTGTACTTGTGTCAGACAGGACCAGTAACGCTGGCTAACGGGTGCTGCAACAAGCTTTAGAAAGCTTTTTTGAGAAGGTGAAGCATTACCTTTCACAGCAATGGATAGCAGTACTGGAACAGTCCTGTGTGCCAATAATCTGCTGTTCATAGCTGTCCTTTCCTTGGGTACGTCCTGTCATGTACCTTGATGAAGCCTACACTGACTGGAAGAAGCACACTTGTCAGCGCTCCAGGAATGCTTGCTACAGGTACTCATTGCAGTACTTGCTTTTTGGTCAATAGCACATGCAAGGGTGGGGAGTTTGTCCCTTAGGCGGGGTTCAGGAGCCATCACCACTGCAGGCAATCCCCAAGGCCCACTGTGTGGGGATCCTGCAGTCTCACCATCTATTTAAACCCCTAACAATAAACACCCTGGCCACGCTGAGTTCCGTGCAAACTTACAGCCTTGAGCCCTATGGATGCTGCTCAGACTTCCCTGGGATTCACAGCTCATGTTGTCTCCTGGAGAAATAGTGGGCTACAGTTTTATTCCTACTGTAGCTAACAGCAGAACTCTCAGCGAACTAGTGGCAGTAGAATCAGGCCCACTTTACTGAGGAAATATTTAAACCAATAAACTATGGCTATTCTGCAGATGTAATAGGCATAACTTCGTTCCACCAGAATTGGGAATGGCAGGCCAGCAGCAGGACCATCATGATCACTGGAGGTATCTAGGGCTGATGTAACACCATGCCCTTGCTAACATCATGCTCTAAACCTATGTGGGCCCAATCAGAGACAAATTTACAGCATACAAACTATTGTACAAACAAAACTGTGAATTACCTAGACCAGTAATGTCATTTTTCTTGAGACCTCAGGCTGAATCCAGACCACATTCCCAACTTTGAAAGGCTAGTGCATTATTTGCTAAGTCACCCATCCTACTGGAAAATCTTCTCCACATACATGCAGAAGTAAAACAAAACCCAGACTGCTCTGGGCTCTAAGCCAAATCTGAACACAACACACACACTACACAACAGGGGGAAAGTGCTGCACCAGGGTTTGGCAATTATGAACAGGCACTGACAGTTGCAAACTAGGCTTTGCCAGAAAAGCCTTTATGCTGTCAGCCTTGGGTATGCTCAGTTGTTTGTGAGCTGCCGGTACATTTCCTTACTAGCGTTATTGCATTCCTCCTGGAAGGGAAGGCAAAGCTGGAGTATACTAGTCCTCAGTGGAAAAGAGGTATTTGCAAAGAGACTCTTGAAATGCAGGGCACCATATTGTTTATTCTTTTATTTTCCGCCCTTGTGCACTGTAAAACACCTTTGTTTTACAAGAACAGGTACAGAGAGCAGCCAGGCACTCAGAACAAGATTTTCTCCTATCTTGTTCTTTGCTTTGAAATCTATGGTCACTGCAGTCACCTGTGAAAGCTACTTCCACCATTCCATGATGGGAGCTTCCTCTTAATTGATGTTCAGTTGTTCCTCAAAAGCACATCCCATGTGAGGACCTGTCACTGGTTAGATCTGCTGCTATTTACACCAGAACAACTTATTATTTTGTTCCATATCAAAGCAAGGCATCGTTTATTACTCTTCATCTACATGCAAAACTCCCCTTGAGGTCACAAAAAAAAAGTGTCCATGCTCAGCTGTGTTGTTGCAAATAAGCTGCTACAGCACCAATGGTTTTGTTATTGGTTAATAGTGCTGGGCTGGCACTTATGGAATTGGCTTACTGGAGAAGATCCCTAGATTTCCTAGTTAATCCTCAAGCGGCAAGCTGAGGACATCTATAGTAGATCCCTGACTGACAAAGATTTCTGACTTGAATATTGAACAATTGCTATGTTAAGCCTACCCAAAGTGCAAGAACAAGGTAAATAATGCTGATCCACCCCAGAGTTAGGGAACAAAAAATCCAGTCATCATACCTAGCAACACAGGTTTCAGACTTTACATGAAGGCTATTGCAGGTATGTGAAGGTGCCACTCTACGTCCCTGTCGGGACAAGCAGGGAGTCCCACAGCAACACCCAAAGCCAGCTTCCCCAGAGACAGTGAAAGTTTCTCAGCAGCTATGACACACCAAAAGCCCACTTCCAGGGGATATTGCTGGACATGAACAAGGGCTTCCCCCAACCTCTGCTTCAGAAGAAACAGCCCCATTGCTCTTTCTAGTGGTATGTCCAAGGAAAACATCCGCAGCACTGAGGGATGGCAACACCCGTGCGTTACGGTGCCATGCATGGCACTAGGCTGAAGGCCTCTTCGAGGTCACACAAATACTTCTGATGGGAATTGTTTATCATGGAAAGACTTTTCCAAAAAAGTAAATGAGTTGCATACACAGTGCTGGTAGGGAGCCTGCCAGCATCACAAAAGACAGGACGGAGCGGGTATTTTTCAGATGCATGAATTAAGACCAAGAGAAACCTGGAAGCTATTCATATCTTTAAAAGAACTGCAGTGCTGTTCTGAATTAATCATGTTTACATTTATACAGCATAGACAACCTGCGAGGCTTGGAAATTCGTGCACAACATTGCACATTGCATATCAAGAAAGTTAAGGAGCTGAAGTCAAAGTGCATGCAGCAGACAAGCCTGATTCAGAGAAAAAGAAACTTATTCAGAGCCCTTCCAAGTAAACCCCTATTTTTATAAGAAACACCATGAACTGCATGTATCAGCCACTTCTGCATAGCAAACTGCTCAGTTTATCAGTTTCAGAGTGGTGGAAGGCAGTATCGGTTCTGTCTAGATTTATCTACAGCCCCAGAATACAGAGATAAAATAAACTTGTATTTAGACTGCTAGGACAATACCCTTACTTTCTTATTAGGGTTATTGTATCTTTTACCACTTAGGCACTGCATGAAAGAGATAAACTGACACTAGTTCAGAAACCATTAAAATGTACATTACTGAACAGTGAGTGTCATCACTGAAGCTGTAGTTGTGGGTTCCTTGTTCACACCAAAGAAGCAATGTGATGCTTTAAGGCTTGCCAGGCAATGTGAGATGCTTCCCAACGACCTACGCTTGAGTGAAAACCTTCTTAAACCCTGGCATTTGGGATCATCAATCCCCAATCAGATCTTTGCTGCCCACTGGGAAATAATTCCTAGACCTGGGAATTGCCCCAAACTACTTCCCTGTGGCACAGTTCCCACTGGGAGTGTCTTCATGTACTACCTCAATTGAATTTCTTGCCTCCTTGGAGACCAAGGGTCCTATGGGTGGAACTCACCTGGCCTGTCTCTGGCTGCTGAATGTACTTGTGCCAGCCATGGGTCCAACATGGATGCCTTGGGGCTCGAGAAAGCCCATAGACCTTTGGCCTTGCCCGATCTCTGCCCAGCACCTCCCTCAGCCAGACCAAGCTGCCACCCTGGTCCCGCAGGAAGCAGCAAATGCTGCAGACCACTATGCCACTTGTATGTACCTCCAGCCAGGCTTGAAATCTGGAGCAGTACCAGATTTACAGTGATTCGGCAACAGGCTGCTTTAGATGGATATGCTTATAAAAGAGGGCTCCCTTCCTTCTTCGAAATTCTTCCTGATCTCTGAGACTACACGCAGAAATCAAGCAAGTTCCTCATCATCCTGCCCATCACTAAGCGATCCTGTGGTTACCTAAGAGAGGCTTCGATTTCCAAGCACCACTGAATAGCCCCAGTGTCTGCTCCAAGTAACTGGAGCTGTAGGCACTCAGCACCTGAAACATATGGATTTAGGGGTCTAACCTTTATTCCCCACGATCAAACATTTTAACCCAGCCACAGTATTCAGAGACTTGGCGGGAGGCGCATGCAGCAAATAGGGTCAGACTTCTGCAGGCTGTGACTCCCACGATGTGGCATGTAGATGTCTCATCAGCAAGGCAGGCTATATAAAACTGATGCAGACATTTGGAAAAAAAAGAGAGCAGTTTGAAATCAGCATCTTCTGCTTGCCAGGCTGGGCCAGTGCAGCCCTGGGGCACACCCCACCACCACTCCATCAGCCACGAGACGCACACACCGCCTGCAGCAGCAACTGCTATTCGGAGAGATGGAAGGAGCCATTTCTTTGTCATTAACAAAAGGCAGAGTGTCTATTAAAAAATAAAAGGCGTCACAAAGCAAACAAAATAATTCATTGGGATTTTAGGACTCACCTCCAGACACAGCAGGAGGGGAAGAGCTTGCCGTTACCCATTCTGGCTGCAGAATGAGATCAGCCCAAGAAAAAGCAAGTTCCCACAGTAGACAGTTTGAGCTTGTTTTGTCAGACACTGAGGTTCAAATGACCTTTCTTTTTTGGCACAAGGATTTTGGCAGACTAGAGAATGCTGGTGCTAAATAACAGTAACACCAGCTTTTCCCTGGTACCATATACAGTAAACAAAGCAAACAGTGTTTCAGGGACTTGGTGGGGCCAAGTTGTCGATTGGGATCCAGGGACGGATCAGACTTTGGTTAGTGAATGAATAGATCCTATTTACTTGTAAACTCTACCGTGGTGGGGGACACAGTCATGCACATGAGAACTACTCCTTCTGCAAAAAGATTTTTCATCTTTCTTGTCTTCATGCTCTGCTACCTTCTTGGATGTCATCTCTGCAGCTATTGTGTCATGCAGAAAAGATATCCAGTCACAGGAACACTATTGTGAAGCAAACGTACAGTATTAATGGTTATAGGAAAAACAAACATAATCTTGCACTAGAAGTTTTCTACTTGGAGTTACCTTTTCGTTCAGCTATTGTCTGCTTGTGTTTTTATGTCAACTTTTTGTTCAACACATTTTGAACCCATAGGACTATTTCAATTAATTTTGACAGAGGGATAGAGATATTTTGTGCATCACATTCTCAGAAGGTTTTTGAAAGGCTTTGTGAAGAAAGAGTCCCTCTTAAGGTCTGATATAGAAAGACCCTGCTGTCTGGAGTCTCTTAGTCATTATTAGATATCAAAGAACCTAAGAAGAGGCTCAGCCAGCTTCCTTCTCCAGACATGCCTGGTCTGAATCTTACTGGACTGTACTTCACTCCAAAAGAGCAAGCTTGTAGGTATCTACAGCTTCCTTCAGCTTTCTACCAGGAGCAGACTTCTCAGAAGACCAATAAAACGCAAGCACAGACAATTCAGTTGGGAAAAAATTAGTCCAAAAAGCTAAGTAGCATTAACTTTTGGTCAGCTTAGCTTTAGATTCACTCTAGGCAGCAGGACAGAAGGTTTGCTAGGAGCCCTGAAAGACACAAGAAAGGCATTGCATGGCTAAGTAGAACCTGAAAATGTTTGATTTATTTCCTGAAGACACTGTCCCTTTCAAATGCTCCAATAGGCTTACTTTCCATTTGGCTGTTCTTCCCTGTCCAGAATTTCAGACTGCTCCTCTGCCCGACTCTGACCTCACTATTAAAGGACACCTTTCTAATTAATTGTTTTACACATTATTACAACTTTTAAATGAATCCAGGTGGGAGATTTCAAAGGAACTGAATGTGGAAAGTCAACACTTCTCATTTCCTTTTAGAACCTTTGAAGATCCCATCTAATGGGCCTTGAGGGTTTTAAAAGTTGCAAAAAAAATTGTAAATAGTCCAACATACTCTTTCAGTTCTGCACCCAACAAAGCTAGAGTCTAGAAGGCAGATTTTCAGTGCTTGAGTCCTTGACTGAATTTAGAAAAGTATCAGAGGACATGAAGATAGCTACAGTCTGTCTGCATGTAGGTTCATATTCCATCACCTAAAGTTTCCACCTGTCAGAAGGATCAGCCCCTTGTATTTTTGTTCTGCTTGTGCTATAGAGAAAGCAACAGTAGTATGCTGAAAACTTGGTACCCTATGGAGCCAGTCCTGGAGACGTGAACTCTAAGGAGCCCACTCTGACCTCTTCTAGAGAGGGAGATTGTCATCCCCACCACATCCATCACCCATCCTCACACCCGGTGCCAAGTTAGCTTGGTGCCAGCGGCTGGAAGGCAGCTCCACCTTTCCAGCAAAAGGTAATCATGGCCCTCGCCATCATTGATCACCATTGGATCAGTGCTGGTGACGTAATCTGGGTCACGCTGCCACGGTGAGGTGTCTCCCTCACATCTCCTCCTGGGATGCTGCTGCCTGCAGATGTACCTGCACATCTGGGTCTTCTGTGGCGCTTAGCAGCAGGAGATGCTTGCATGCTTGCTGAGTGGTTTGTGACTTGGCAGTTGGCTTTATTATGCATTTTGTGATGGAAATATGTAAAAGAAATGTTTTCTAGTATGTGGTACTTGGACCTCTCACACTCTGAATTAAAAACAGCAGAGCAGAGCCCAGCACCAGACCTCATCTGTCCGGTGTACCTCTTGGCAACAGAGAAAGCAGGAGCGAGGAACATATCAGCGCCTTCCACTTTCCACAGAGAAATGTGATGTAAAAGTTCTTCTTTGAAAGTGAAATTTCTTTTCGTATTGTCCTGAAATATAGTGAGGCACATCAGGAGGTATTTGTCTTCCTCTGAAAACTGATGGTACTAGTTTTTTCACAAAAAGCACATATGTATGTTGCTACTTTTGATCTGTTCAAGTATAACAAATACTGCCTTAACCTCATGGCAGCAAAAAAGTTAAGATTGAGTCAAGAAAAACTTGCACAGGATCAAACCCCACTACATGCTGTATAACTTCTATTCCTAAGGAACATACTTATCTTGCAATATCAAACCATTGCTCCTATTCACAACACAAAAATATTTTTCTGGGAAGAGTAGGTGCCAGGATTTTTTATAACCTGGCCATAGATCATCCTTCTATATATCCTTCTGTCTGTCCATCTACTGATCTATGTGGTACTATTCAAATAGAAAAGATACCTGTAACATCCCAAATATCAATAACTTCAAACTCCTCAGAAAGGTGAGAGCAACATGTGACATTCCTTGGTGAGGAACACTAGTTCCTCTCTATGAATACAGCTATCATGAGGTGGAGCATTGAACAGAAGTATCCAACTTCTGTATTCCCACTCTCAGTGGAAATTAGAAGAGAGATAAATTAAGCAAAATAATTATGTATTTTCCTATTTGTCCAAAAAAAAGCAGAAAAAGGAAAGCCCACAGACTGCCTATGGGACCAGGTATGCCATGGACCAACTTAGCTAACAACAGGCATTTGGTCACCTTAAGTAGAAATAAGTAATTCATATATAGAAATGTAAGCAAAAGCATCATCTGTTAAAAAAAATAGTTCCCTTATCTAACTACAGTGCAAGCACAGTTTGTCCACATAGATGTTAGCAGCACAGATCCTATTCGCTTGGGTCTGATCAGATAACTCAGGAGCATGAGCAGCAGATTTTCAGGACCAAAGGGGTGCTGGAGGTGGCTTGGTCAGGTACCCTGACCTGGGTATTAAGCACAGCTCATTCAAATGCCAAGAGAGCTGCTAAACATCTCATCTCTTAAACTCAACCAATGCTGCCTCTGCTTTCTCCCTGGGCAGATGGTCTTATCACCCAAACCCAACCCGATCCCTCCTGCAACTCTTTTACCCAACCCTGTTCCCAGCTCCAAGGCCTTTCCTCCACCCCAAAATGACATCACTAGGTCTCTGGTTCAGGCTCTGCCCTGGGGGAGACTGCTGGGCTCTGTGAGTGATGCTCTGAGACTGGAGCGAATGGCAACCAGAGCTCCTTCCTGCTTCTGCACTTCTGGGATGAAATGCCCCATTTTCGAATCCAGACAATGAAATCAACACCCTGACCCTACAGCACATTCTTCGAGTGTCTTTTAGATTAGTAAATGGGTATTTAGGGACCAGTGCACTCATTTGAATGTTCAGACACAGTGATTTGACACCTAAGGTTGGTCATGGTTTGAAAACTGGGTCAACTGTGAGTTTCTCCTCTGCTCTGCCTCTTTACACTGGTGACAGTCAGCAAAAACTACTTTTCTAATCTAAGACAATCTCTCAGAGAATTAGTGTCTTGGGCTGCAAAATTATGTGGTGACTTACTGAAAAGGAAGGATCTCAGCAGCCTTTGCAGGACTACATCCCGAGAGGTAGGACAATTCTACCAATAAACTGATGTGTCTGATGTGAGGGAGCTCTAATGTATCTTCAGGCCTTGAAAAGTTTTCATACCCAGTAGCTGGGTGATACTGTGAGCACGGTCAAGAGGCATAATTTGCAGCTTCCCCTGAACAGATACCTTGCTCAGGTAAAAGACTATATGAAGAGCATCTGGAAAGACTGAACAGCGGAAAGTTTGTGGAAAACACTCGTGCTACAGGCTGAGTGGATACTGAGTTTATATCAGTTTTGATTCTGGTCATCTGTGTGCAGTCATATTAATGAGGCTTGCTGATGATGATTGCTCAGTTCTATCTTTTTGTTGTGTCAACCCTGTACACAGAGCTGCCCACAACCTGAAAGCTTGGGGTTTTATCTATTTCAATTTAGAAATTACCAAACTGAGAACTGTTGACCTCAAGCTCTCTGTTCACTAGAACAAAACCAAAAGTCTGCAAAACCACATTAACTTACTTGGGTCAGCTACCCAGAAAAAATACGCTCAGATGAGACTCAGTGTTTTACGAGGATGTGTCAACACTGAACCCCAGACTCCCTCTGCAGAGCCTGTGAGATGGGACAACTGAGGCAAGAAAACAAATCACAGAGCCAGAGGGTCACCGCCCCTGAACCAGCCTTTCCATCAGAGAGATGGCGGTGCTGAAGCCCCAGCCCAGTTTGTCTCACCTGAAGGTGACAAAGTCCTGGGGGAACAAACAGCACCATTAGCAAGCTCAAGTGAGCTCTTCCCGATAGAGGCTACCTTGGAATTCAGGAGGAGGCAGCCTAGTACTCAGTGGCATGTTATCAGCCTGGTTCATAAATAATAGCTTCCTCTACACCGTAATTGGTGGGAATAATATAATTGTATCCAACCCATCTGATTGTTGTGTGTAACCTATCATTCCCTCTGTTTCATATTGTGTGAACTCCTGCCAGTTAACCTTCATCCCAGCCCAAACCTCCTGTAAACATTAGATCATCCTTCCCACCGCACCAGCAACAACAATTGTGATGAAAACATCCCACCAGATTTCATCCCTGTGCTGTAGTCACCACCTTCGGTGTTTCCCGGCTCACCTGAAGGGATGGGACCACTTGAGGCCCCTGAGACCTCCCACAAGAAAGAGATGGAGGTAACGAGGGAATTACTTTAATTGTAGCTTTGGGTATTACCATGAACTGCTCGCAGTGCCCTTGCCCTGGCCTCTGTTATTCTCAGCATGGTGGACATACTTTAATTTTCATTATCGTTTATATTTGGTGTCTCAGTATCACCCTGTAAAATTCAAGTTTCTGTTCCGAGCAGCATGCTGCATGTTTATGGTGATAAGTCGCGAGACGCTCATTGACAGATGCTTGTTGCTCAGGCTGGCAAATGATGTCTGAGATCATATACTGTGTTTTGGCTATGATTTTTTTTTAAGTCTCAATTCAAGACAAATTTTTGCCAGTTTCAAAGCACAGCTGAACTACCAGAGGGACTCCTGCTCAGCTTGGATGTATTTAATGTCAATTATATCATTATAGCTCCCGCTTTTCCTAAGTACTCTGACCTTGTGCTCCTTGATTAAGGAGCATGCCCAACTATTTTTCTGTTTTGCAGGAGATGCTGAAGGGGAACAGCAGTTGCTCAGTGCTCTAGCAAGACCTAGCCATCTCCAAGCCCTGTTTAAAGAAAGTCACCCTGAGGACTCTTCTGGTATAAGCAGAGGCTGGCTCTGGCAGCATGTCACCCCAGCCACCCCCTCTCAATGTCAGGGCCAAAGCAGGGAGCAGTGAGGGCCAGGTGCATGGCCAAGGACTTCCAGCTAGCCACATCCGAATTTCTCCAGCCACACGCATTTCTAGTCAGCACTGGAGAAGTAACAAAATACTGCGTCAGCATGGGGAATGTTTAAGTCTTCCAGAGAGTTTATTTGATTTTATGATTCTGCAAATAAAACGTGGGGGGTTGACCTATTTCACATTGCTTCTTCTTTTCCTTACTGCTTCTTCTACATTTTTCTATCAGTTGTTCTTCCTTTAAATGTAGTTGCTGGAGTGGTGAAGTTTCTCCATTAAAAAAAAAAGCCATTACCATCTTGCAGACCAGGCTCCTCTCTCTTTGTTACGATGGGCCCCTCTAGGAACTGGGAGGATGAGCTCCACGGCAGGACCCCTACTCCAAAAGCACCGGGGTGCATGTGTGCATGAGTGTGTGTGTGTGTGTCTGTTCAGACAGGGAATGCAAGAGGGAGAGAATGTGTGTGTCCTCAGTTTAATTAGAAAATTTAATTGGATGGAGTTTGGGTCATTTTTCCCCCCCTTTAGAGCTGGCTGTGATAAACAGACTTTTCTCTTTCCCTTTCATCCTTCAGTGGTTTGTAGTTCTGCATCTGCTCTGCTGGCATTGTCTCCGCTAACGGCCATACCGATCAGGAAGCCAGAGCCAGGAGGCAAATGAAGGGACTGCATTGATACTGCTGATCACTGAGCCCCACATAACTGGCAACTGTTTCTGTCTTTTACCTCTGGAGATGAGTTGAACAGATTGTGTAAAATTTCGTGGTTTACAAAAAAGAAAGGCGGGTGAGGGAAGAGAGAGGGACATCTTACTGCGTCGGCCCTTTCGCTACCTGGTACCCAGGGGTCTGTTGGAACAACACCCTCAGCACAGGAAACAAAAGTGAAAAATTCATGAAAGTGAGCAAATCCGCTGATTTCAGGCAACGTTTGCACAAAAGAGTAGAGACTAAACACAATGCGCCCCTTTCTCTCTGGGCGGATGCTACAGGCTTAAATCCTACTGCAGAGCCCTCTACCTTTGGCTTTGGCTCTGCTGTGGCAAGAGAGCAGGCAAAGCCTTGCACCATATGCTCAGGAAAGTGCTCAGCTCGGACACAGGGGAACCGGTGCCAGGAACGGTGACTAACACTCAAGAGAGGCTGAGGATGTGGGACACTTCTCACATACACCATTCTCCCTCGCTCAGCAGCATTTCATCACACAGGATATGGGCCACAGTCATAAGGTGAGATGGGTATTTGTCATCTCTACCCAGAAAAAGATGTCCTGGGGAAGCTGACTGATGGTTTTTTGCTCCCCTCAGCCCATCTTCCAAGCAAGACAGTAAAGAACTTCTCCCTCACCACGTCCTGACACCTTTCTGCACGTGTTAGCAGCTCTCCTGATGTTTGCCATGTGTTTGGGTATGCAGGTGAATTACGTGTAGGTGGATATCTGCCCATCCTTGCCTGGCTTTGATGAGGATTGTGACAAAATAAACCTCTAATAGAGGACAAAATTTTGATGCAAACAGTTCCTTTCTCTAAATTTTAAGATGAAAGGGACAAGGTGGGCCCCCACCATATCATCCTGCTGGTTCCTCAAGTGGATCAGGTTCAGAGACAGGCATTATATGGTCCCCACACCCTATAATCTCTCTCTCTCCTCTTTTTCTTCTTGCTCTCCCTGCACCCCCCACCACCACATTACACAGTCAGGATGGGATCAAATTCAGCTTACTTGAATGTATATCATTTCCAAGTTGAAGTCTAATCTGCAGCCTTGTCCCCACTGAGATACTCAATTTACCACTCCTGTAACTAAAGCTCATTGTTACGGCTATAATAATCAAATGTATCATTTTCCTAAAGGATACTTCTGGTCAATGTTTTGCATTTTTTAAAAAGTTTTCTATAAAACTCTTCTCTTTGTTAGGTCACACGCAGGCTTCCTGCTCCATTCAACCTTCCTTTTCAATTCTGTGTCCCATTCATTACACCAGTATGGAGGCAAAAAAAAAAAAAATTATATTTCCTCTTGGAAGAATCAAACCCGTTCATGTTTATGAAAGAATAATAGCATGACCAGGGGACTACAGATCAATGTTATCCAGATCAGCACTTAAATGGAAATCACTCTGCATGAAAAATTCACGATGCCCTCTATCCTTTACATGGATAATGGGGACATCTGGTTACAGCAGACAGAATCATTTTACGTACATATATGTGAGATACAGACGTGTGCTTTTGGTGTAATTCAGACAATGACTGACATTACCTGAAATAGTTATTTTGTAACTATTTTGAGGAGTCTAATACACCTTCCTCTAATGAATCCAAGTCCCTAATAGCAGCAGCATCAGAGATAGAATACTCGAATAGATAAGATCACTGTTGAGACCCTGTGATGCCTGCAGGTTACCTGCTGCTATTTTTTAACTGATGTTTTTAATATTGATAAAAGGGTCGGTAGCCAATTCTCTTGCCCATTCATTTCTCTGTCTTTGATCTCAGACCTGGTGAGATTTATACTGCCCTGGGACTCTTGGCATCACCCGCACAAAGAAGAAGGGAGCACAGAGTCTCTCTATGCTCCGGGCACTTTGCACACTTTTTGCCCACTAGTGTCAAAAGCAATTGATGCCATGGCAGCTATATAGAGCAGCTAGTGGAAAACTGGGGAAATGCAAGTGTATCTTAAATCTCTGCCCACCCTACTGAGGACTGTACAAACCACATGCTTACGTACCGCCCTGAATCCCCTTCTGAAGGCTAATGCCTCAGTGCTTTACATCCAAGGACCCTCTTACCCTTTAAACACAATCAGATGGCTAGTGTCAGCAGCCCCGCTGGCCTTCTCACGTGGTGTACTTGGGCCAGAACACCCCTCTAGAAAGTGGGAAAACCAGGTTGGTCCCTTCCCTTGTCCCATGGGTCTTGATCCCATGGCCCCGCTGGCCTGGGGAGAGAGCATCTTGGGGAAAAGGCTGGGAACTGCTGAGCAGAGACGCAATGCCTCCGTCACTCCTCC
This sequence comes from Tyto alba, assembly GCF_018691265.1. NCBI lineage: Eukaryota > Metazoa > Chordata > Aves > Strigiformes > Tytonidae > Tyto > Tyto alba. The sequence continues at coordinate 6,103,655 of NW_024881296.1, forward strand.
CAGAGGTGGCCACCACCCTGCGAGGATGAAGGCTTCGAGGGCTGGGAGGAAAGGCAACGCCAAAGGGATCCCCGTGCTGCAGCCTTTGCCCTTAAAGGCATACACGAGTCTCAATTTCTCATTCCTACCCCGCTGTGGATTTATACTTAACATGATCCAGTCTTTGGACAGAAGTTGCCAGTTTTGATTTGTAATGGGGATATCTCTGTCTTTAGTTAGGCTTTTGAAAAAAACATTAGGCCTATATTGTATGTCTTCTCACAAAACACTCACAGCTACTTCAGTTTTGCTTGAAAACACATCAGAAGTTTAAGGAAATGAGTGAGCTTCCCTCCTTTTTCTCAGGAAAGTCAGGGGTCAGTGTGCAGTGTTGCATGGCACCCCAGAGTCCGGGGAGCATCTCCTGCCTGTGCCCTTCAACAGCCAAGGCCGGAGGACAGGAGGGCAAGTCCGGGATCCGGGAAAGGGAACAGCAGCACCATCATCAGCGTGCAGTAGCACAGAGGAAGGAAAGATGGGCAGCTATGCTGCTTGTAGTCGTCAGGGATAAAATGTGAAGGCAGAGGCCAGCACAGAGAGAAGGGCAATCCAAGTGGTTTCAGGATACACATATATAAAAGTGCACATATGTTAGCATTAGAAATTAGGACAAAACCTGTCTTATATCTGGAGAAAAGACATGAACAGAAGACATATAGGCTCAGCAATCCAGAAATAGAAATGATAACAGATGAATCAAGATTATCTCTCACCAAAGAGGAAAATTAAGTTGTATATTAGCTGTTTAAGTTAATGATATATCAGCATATGCTTTTATTATCTATCTATTTAGCTGTCTTGGCTAATATAACCAGATTAGATCAGCAGAAGAGGATCCCATACTATGTATTTATGTCCTAATAAATATGCACAAGAACTACTTCACACACTGCTCAGGCCAGAAGCTGCTCTTTCCATTGCCATTAATATTGATTGGTATTTAAGTGGAACTCACTGTCAGTCCATTGCACTAACTCTAACATGACAGCCATGGTTAGAGCAATTTCTGTTCCTAACACAGACCTTAACCTTTCTGCACTTACCGATTCCCTCAGTACCCACTGTCTCTTCAGAAGCGCTGCCCCAATCAAATGAAGGCCCACAATGCAGTTTACATGAAGGAGATGAGAATTTTTTTATATTAAAAGCATAAAATTTTTCCCCATCACTCACACAATTTTAAACATTCAAATGAGGAAATTAACTGTTGAGTGGTACAGACGAGATCTAATCTCATTAATCCAACAATAATTGAAGTACAGGACTTCCCCTGAGGCCATGGATTAATGACCAGCTAGGTGGAGCTGCTGACATGAAGCACAGCCAAATGCTATTAACCCCAGCCAGGAATTATTTAATCCCAGAGGAAATGTCCTGTGCAAAATTTGTTACTGCTCTGGTGAGAGGAAGAGGGAGGAGAGGGGGCACGTGGGCTGGGTGCACGGAGGGCACCCTTCCGGCTGCTGCGCACGGGGCATCCCCACATGCACCCCTCACCTCCCGGCATCCCATTCCTCTCTCTGCGTCCCCCCAAATCCACGCTGACCAGTGGACACATAATTAAAATGAATTAATGATCTGAAGCATAAACTGTGTTTAATGAAGCCCCACTCAGACTTGTGCGCTAATGCCAACCCTGTTTGCCGACAAATATTTACTAACCCTCTGTGCATAAAGGGCCAGGCCACCTGTTCTCCCCTCTCATTATGTGTCCCTAAGTCTAAAGGTAGCTCTGTCTGGTTAGACCTGCAACATCCAAGCCACTTGAGAGGCTCATAAACGTCTCCAACAAAGCTGAGCCAGATCCGCCAAGCTCTATTTGTTTCAGTCTCCTTCTTTTTTAACTCTAGCCATTGTTCACTTCCTAGATGTAAACTCAACTAAATGCTGTTGCTTCTTTTAGCATAAGAGGTAATTTCCTGGTTAAAGGTTCCCACCGAAATAATTTCTGTCTTTTCAGCCAGAAATTGGAAATCTTTTAAGCTGTGTACGTTGCTCCCAGCCTCTACAAAGTGTTCCAAAGAAAAAAGAAATAGGGAGTAAATCACAGTATTAGTCATAATAGCGATACTAGCAATACTGGTAATAGTTGTAGTAGAAATTGTAGTCATAGCAGTAATAATTAGCATCATCATAATGCAATTAATAATAGTAATGGTTTAAGAGCCTATTCTTGTTTTCATTGAACTTGGTGGGAGTTTTGGGATTTACTTCAATGGGAACAAGGTCAGATCCTAAACAAGCAAGGGTTAGCCTACAGAAAAAAAAAGGAAGCAGTATAGGATTAAGTCTCCCTCCCCTTTCCACTCCAAGTAAAAGAAAACCAGGAAAGATTAGAAAGCTGTAAGGAAGACAGACAAGCAAGAGACAAGCAGAGGTTAAAAAGCAAACAAAGCTGCATGCACAGCACTGGATGATGCCCCTATTCACATCAGCAAGGGAATGTCCACCTGAGCCGTCCCAGCAGGACTGGGCTGGCAAGCCATCCCTTACCAACAGGGGTGAACGACTCCACAGGCAGTTCCTCCAAAAGAATAAAAACGAGCTTCACATTCCACCTCTGCGCTCAGTGGCTTATGCTCTGATGCTGCACTGAGGTGTTAGCTGCTCCTACACGCTTGGGCTGCCCACCCATCCCGACACGGGAACGTGGGAAGCCCTGGGACCCACAGGAGGAGGTGGTGTGCCCATGTAGGCAGGTAGCTCTTCTCCTTTGGCACAGGGGCTGGTGCTTGCTGCATGCAGAGGAACAGCACATCTGGCTGAACAACCGCAGCTTGGACTTCCACATGACACCAAACACATCTTTCTCTACAGCAGGCCAAGTCTGAGCTCATGACAGGCAAAGCTGAACAGCATCGTACCCTCTCAGAGAGCAGCAGAACGAGCCCTAAGGCAGCCCCTGCTCATTCTGCACTGTGCTCAGCATGGTTTTGGGGAAGCTAGACCCAGAGGGGCAGCTCTAGCAATGGAGGTAGGCTGAATAATGTACTCCTGGTGACAGAAGGAAGAGCAGTGTGAGCACGAGATGCATTCGACAGCTTTTTTCCACCTCTGCCTCCTCTGATCCTACCATCAGCCACAAAACCTTCTCTTTCATATCCGTATTTTTCTGGGAATGGCATGACACAAAGTAAAGCCCCACGGTATTACAAGGTCATGAAAAAAAAAGGGGAAAAAAAAAAAAAAAAAAAAGGCGCTGCCTGCTTGTTCCTCCATCTAACCATAGCCAAACATTAACAACCGATTGTTCCTTTGTAGATAGTTGGCTGCTTCCAGTCCTGACATGTGCAATTGCTTTCTGGTCTCCTACCCAACAAAGCACAGTGTGAAAGGATGTACACATGAAAGCTAGGGTAAATTCAAAAACATTAGTCTCAGGCTGCAAGGGAGATGAATTCGATATCAGCAAAACATACAGGAAAGGACAATGTATAATGGAAGTGAAGGGGGACAGAGGGGGGAGTGTGCAGGGGGAGGGGATAACATAAACATTCACGCATGAAAATATTAGATGATTCTTGTTGCACAGTGACTTGCATTCAAAGTATTTATGTGGTCATTTCCATTTCTTTTCCCAAGAGGGTGCTGGGACTGGCATGGCTGTCAGGGGAGTGTGAGAAGATGCCAGCACAGGCAAGCAGTTTCCAAGGCAGAACTACAGCAATGCCTGATATTGTATTAATGTGAGTGCTGGCCATCTGGCCATTAGGGACAAGCTGCTGCCAGGGTGTCTCTCTTTTTCCATCTCATTTCAGAAGCTCTGGAGCCTGGGACTGAGACCCCTAGGGAGATTCTGGCTAAAGATCATTCCAGCATCCACTCAGATGTTGTAGAGAAAGGGCCAGAGAGCTGATAAGGCAGGAGAATGTGCTCACACCCACACAGAAAAAACAACGGAGAATAACACTGAATGAGGGGGTTAGGGGCAGAAAGAAAATGAGAGCAGATGAACAAGGGAATGGTTTAAACAAATAAGAGGGAGGAAGCAGGCAAAGGAAAAGAAAAACAAGAGGCACAGCACTCACTCAAAGGAGCCTTAAAAGGAGGAGAGAGGAACAGAGAAGAAAAGGAATAGAAAGGGTTCAATAAGGAGAAATGGCTATCATTAAAGAGGCAGGGGTTATGAAAGGACTACTAGCACAATGCACCTTTTCGGATTTTAACTACTCAGGGCTAAAGTAAAACGGCTTTCAGTTCGCCTTCTTGAATAGTACCTTGTCCCGGGAGCCTGCTGAAGTCAGTGCTCGGTGTAAGGGATTAGGGAGCTTGGATAAAGGTGCCAAAACTTTGTCTTGTCAAAATAAATGCTCTTCCTTATGCTTGTTTATCTACCTTTTAATGGTTATTGGAGATGCTTAGACTAATCCCCTGGGAACTATTTCAGTGTATAGAAAACTAAGTACAAAGTTGATAGTGACCATTTTATATCAATATGGAAGACTACATTCCTGGAAATGTCAGAGGCTTTACCAGATTGCTGCTAAATCAGAAAAGTGAAAGGAACAAATGAGGACACCCAATTCTTCTGTAAAAGAAAGCAAAATATCTACCTACAAAATAAATCTTGGCTAATGGGCGAGGAAGTGGTATGGATGAGCAAGAGCACCAAAATGACAGCCTGTGAAGCCTCACTTCCTGCAAAAGCTGCTCGACAACAGGCATTATAGTGTGATTTCCTGAGTATGTTACTGAAAAGTAGGCATCATACACCACTGTTATTTCTGTTGCTGTTATTATTATACCACCATTATTTGGATACATATCCTCCAAAAGAATCTGCAGGCGGATCTGGAAGTCTGAAAACAGGATCCCTTCTGAGATTTCCCATGCTTCCTCATTTTACCTAACATCTGTCTGATGACATTTAAGGGATGCTCTTCAAGAAGATGCTTCTGACATGGAAGTCAGGGTATTAGCTCCTGTCATGGTGGGCAATCTGAACTGCACTGCAGCACAAAGGAAGGTCGGGTCTGGGTGGTGAGTCTGGTGTGGATTGCACAGCTAGGGATTTCGGTGGCTTCAGAGGGCATGGATGACAAGTCTTTCCATAATGGGATCTGCAGGACCTCACCTTTCACATCAGCAACAGGTAAACTTCTGTCACACGGAACAGGACTGATCGTCACTAAAATGAGTGCAGAGAGGCAAGAATCATTTCAGAAAAAAAAAAAAATTGACAGTATTTGGGACAGGAGTTTTTGTACATGACATTCACTTGAACTTAGAGCAGCAGAAATATTTGATGTCCATTGTTAATTAAAAACAAACCCAATGAATTACTGGCATAGTAATAACCTGGAGCTAAACCAGTATAACTGGGACCAAACCCAAGGTTTGTTTCCTGCAAACTCTCCCATGCAAGTCACCTCTGCTCACCAGAGCTACCCACTTGCGGCAATGTGATTACTCCCCTAACCAAAGCAGCAGAGGAGCACATCCTTAATGAATAAGAAGAAGTTTTTCTGGCTTTTTGAAGCTTGGGGCTCTTTTTTGTACATTCGACTAGCTATTCGTGCCATAACTTCCCCTAGCAGCAGTGCTGGCTGTAGCAGCAGGCCTGGGGCTGTGCAGGAGGATGCTGCGGCTGGCGGCAGGATGGGTCACATCTCAAAGGCAGCCAAGAGCCCCTGTCCCAGGGGAGGCGGCTTGAGAGGAAGGCGGCCTGACAAAAAATCCCAAACAATGCTGAGGAGGGGAAATAGGATGGCCAGAAACCTGCTTGCGTCTGTGGAGCACAGCTGTGTGCTGTATCATACAGGGGAGCTGGGGTTTCTCCAGTGAAACCTCACCACATCGCACTTTTATTCTAACGATGCATTCTGCTCCCATTTACTTAAAAAAGATGTTCCAGCCACCTACATGTATTTCAGTGAGAAAAAAAAAAATCTGCAGGAAATGCACTGGTCGTTGCATCCATTCCCACTTAAAGGTTTGTTTAAGTTTAGAGTCCCTTTTCAGGGGTAGCCCCCCTCACTAAAACACTGAAAGATTGCCACAGGTGATCTTGGTAGTCAGTCTGCAGTAAACACAGAAAATTAAAAATTTCAGAGACACCAAAACTAACTGAAATGAACTGAAATAAAACCAAGCTAAATGTTTTCAGCTTCCTGGAATATTTTTAATGTTGCAGAGTGCCTTCACTCCCTTTATCTTGTATTTTACTAGCCAACATGAAATTGATAACTCTCATAAACATATATATTTTTTTAATGTCCATAATTACTTCTGTGAAAAAATATCCTGGTCAGGATAAAGCATACTATAGGAAGACACATGGTAGGAAGAGGAAAAATGTTTGTCTCGCACAAGGAAAACAGAATGACATAGGAGCTCTTCTCCACTTCTAATTTCTAAGATTTAATTCTTTGCATTTCTCAAGAAGAACTGACCAAAACTCAGGAAAATTATTTTATTAAACAGCAGTGCAAATCAAAACTTATTTTATTTTACAGAATTTTCAGTGGATATATTCTTACCCAATTTCCTAGGGTATTTTTCAGATATTCTTTTTCTCTACCAAAATTTTTAACAAAGTTTTTAGCTGAAGGTCATTTTTTTAAAATTCCTCATAAAAATTTCATTTGATGAAAAGTTATTTTCCACTAAAATAATCCATTGTGCTTCACTTTAAACAATTCAATTATTTTTCTGATAAAATAGTGGGGAAGAATCTTGCAAAGTCAGACTGTTCTGACAATGATTTGGGGGCTTCACCATCTTTAAAAAGCTCTGAAGATAAAAACATCTAGCATAAGAATTGGAACAATGGCTTTCTAAGGATAACTTTTTCAACTCCACCTTCATGCAAGAACATAACAGCTCCAATATGGCTCTGTTGTCTGAAACAATCATGGATAAGGAAACAGTGAGTTGGGAGGGAGGGATATAAGTTATTAACCAGGTGTCCTTGTCACCGTTTGAATTCTCTCACTGCGCTAAATCACAGGCACCCAGAAAGCTGTTTCATCTGTTGACGTCCAAGTGGGATGGGACAGAAAAAGCAAGACATCTCAGCACAGAAGGCCAGGACAAAGACCTATGTGGCTAACGGAGTGCCACCCCTGCACATGGGGATCAGGAGGAATTAAGCAGCATGGAGACCCTATGTTGTACCCTCTGTGCAGGGCTGGATCTCACCGCTGGGAACAGAGGCAGCAGGAAAGGCCAGGCAAAGCGGTAGGATGGGTGGTGGGCAGGAGGGGATCTGGGAGGAGAGCTCTGTTCACTGGCATGGGGTCTCCCACACCAGGAGACCCGCACCAGGAGCGGTCAAAGAGGATACCAGTGCTCGGGGCATGGGGGGGCTCTGGGTTAATCTGGTTGGACAAAGCAAACCCAGAGCATGAGTATCTGCTGTTCAGTGGGGTTACGGATGGGGGACCAAGGTGTTCCTTTCTCCCTGCAGATCACATTGAGAAGTACAATTTTCCCTCGCTTCTGAGAAGCCCATGACTGTCACTTCTTCCCCAGGCAGGTGGCTTGGGACGCAGCCCATCCTGGAGCAGGAGAATAGGGGAGATCTGTATGGCTCAGAGAGGTGGCCCTCAGCAGAAGGCTTCCTTGGGGCCCCACTTACACAGGTGCACTCATGGTGTTTCTGGTCGTTCTGAGGCCACCTGTCAGCCACTACTGCTCTGTGACAGCAGTCACTCAGCTGGGGCACAGATGCAGCTATTTGCTTTGCCAGGAGCCCCTGATCTTGCAGCTGTGGAAGAGATGGCTCTCTCTCACCTCACCTGCTTGAGACAGTGGAGACTAGAAGCCGAGGAAGAAGCAGAGGTGAGATGGAGATAAAACTGTGGGAAATCAGACAGGATCTAGCCAGCACCTGCTGAAACAGAAGTTTGCAATGGGCATTTCACAGAGCAGCCCTAGAAGTGGTTGTGAGACTGTATCAGTGTGGTCCTGCAATCTTGGCTGGACAGAGAAGCGATGACACCAAAATCAATCAATGACAAAGCTCCCCACAATGTCAGCTGCACCAGATCAGGCTCACAGTGCAGATGAAAGCTGAGGATCATTCTGTAGGAAAGCGCAAGCCTCTGTATCACAATTAGTGTAGAGGCCAGCTTTACAATATTTATACCCCATGATTGGGGTATTCCCTGGTTAGGAGAAGAACAAGCTAACAGATGGGTAAATAATGGATTTTGCATGTTGTTTGGGATTTAATTTTACCCCATCCTGTGAAGGTAGAAAAACTATGCATTTTGAAGGATTTATTGTTTGAAAGTAATATACTTCACACTCAAGGAAAATCAATCCTAATGCAAACATTTACAAATAAATATGACCTTCTTCATAAAATGCATTTTAACATTAGAGCTCAACCTTGGCAAATCCTGAAAGACTGAGTTCTTAAAAAACTAAAAGTTCTCATTACCTTTCAGGACCAGCCCTTAACCTCAGTCTCTCCTTAATGCTCATATGGAATTTTCTTCCCTTTTAGGCTTATTTTTGTTTTTAACCAAGAGCCAATTAGACAGATTTTGAATAAGGTTAAAGCACTTTTTGTTCAAATGAGAAATTTTTAGTCCCTTGAAGTGTAATGGGTTTTCAATGGAAATCCTCTCCTGCTGTGCATTGATCAGCTATTGATTGGTGAGAGTTTAAACTAAATTATCACTGCTAAATAAAAGACCTTCAGGATGAAGGAACTGAGCTGAGCACAGTGTTATATGAAAAGTAAGCCAATCCTTTGTGGAGGAATCGAAAGGCCCTGGTCACTCTTGAAGAAAAAAATGTTAATTGAAAAATTCCTTAAATAGGTAACAGCTCTGAAAGTCTGCTTTACATAAAAGATATGAAATCACAATCAGCCGACAGAGAGAAAAGGATCCTGCAGCTCAAGTGGTTTTTCTCTCTAAATGGTGCTGATTACTTTCCCATTCATGGATGACATGGAGTGATGGAAATTAGTCATTTCAGAAGAAAGGACTAATGACAGCTGAACTTGTGGGCACTGGGGGAAGTTTGATGATTGGCTCCTTGAGACAGAAAATTAAAACAAAAGAACTTCCTATTGGGTGGAAAGATTTATCCCAAACCTTGCAGGAAAACAAATACACAAGCTTGATTAGGCTTTATCCGAAAGATTTTTTTTAATTTTTGCTTTTACTAGCAATCATAAGGGTTTCAAACTTTGTCAAAAGAGCAATGAATGAGAATTGTGTTGACCATACATAGTTAGCAATTAATAAAAAACATTCCCAAACAGTCTCTTTCTTTACAGTTTGGAAATTAAAAGGATGGATCTTGATGATCCTCCAAGACAGGTGTGTGAGGTCAGAGCTCCATCCAGCTGTTGGAATTTCAGTCAAAGGTCTGATCTGCAGAGGCACTAAAAAGCTTTTGGTAGCCCACATATAAGTTTAAAGGGAGGTCAATATTCTTAAAGTCAGGCCAGAGCTTTGAGGAGATAACTCTAGATACTCATATCTCAGCATCTGCAGGACCAGGCAGGGTCATACCTTGCCAGAATCACAGAGCATTGCTGTCCAAGTTGCTCCAAAGTCTCCAAAGCTGCATTCCCATGCCCCCACTGGAGCATGGGCATGTCTTGCCTTGGTCACATCCATGCCTGCATCATGATACAAAGCTCACCTGCACCACCCTGGGCATGGCTCTGCCTTCTCTGCTGAGAAATTTCTTTGCTGCCAATACTCAGAACATGTCTTTTCAAGGATCAAGTAGCATGTACTTAACACATACTGTCTTTCTTACTGTGTCAAAGAGTAACATGGAATAGGATCATTTAGTCAACATATTTAAGTGTGTCATTTTATTACAATCAAAGGTACTTCAGGAGAACAAATCTATAACCTGTTTGCAAGATTCCGGTACCTCAAATTTCAGGATTGCTCAGTTTCAGGGACAGTTTTTTCCCATTTCTGGATAGCTGGCTCCATAACTAAGCATGAATTCCAAACCATCATAATTCAAATTCATATTTACAGGGCTCTGTATGTAGTGTCTGTTTCAGGGGTCAGTTTAGTTTGTCATCCAGACCTCTGGAAGAGAAAGGTCTGGTTTAGACTCCACAAAAATTCACTTTCAATTTGGCATGAACAGAATCATGCGCATTTTAATAATTCAAAGAAGTCAAAACCAATATGGTTGGTTGATTTCTTTCAGTCAGAGGAGCCATATCTATCTAGTAAAAGCACTGTCTTTGATTATGCCACTCTGTAGGCATTTAGCTGCTGGTAGTTGTAAATGAACGCTTGCCCAGATTTTGATACAAACATTTCATCCAACAAGATCCAGTAGAGGTCTGCCATACCTTCTCAGTCGAGCAAGATATCACAGCAGTAATAAAATAAATATTTCTCTGTCATTACTTTGCCAGTATCATAAATACAGTGGCCAATTCCAGAGCCTTCAAAAGAATAACAAAATGCCCCATAAGGCCCTCAGTTTTGTCACTGTAGATACTTTGAATGCTAGTGTCCCAGAAGAACCTTATCATTCATAATCAAAGTTCAGAAAGCATTCATGTGGGTAATATATTTATCCATACAGATGTCTACTGCTTTTTTTTATTTTATTTATTAACACCCCAAAGCTGTGAGTTTCACCAGATAATCACATATGCACCAGCCAAGCACAAACTATGCTTTAGGCAAGTATGCATTCAGCCAGGCTTGAGAGAGGGGTAACTGGGGAAAATGTAATCATTTCTGATAAACGAGAGGTCAAAATAAATTATCTAGTTGTCCCATCTTTCTCAGAGCTCTGTGAAACAACTTAGCATAAAGAATCGCCCTTCCTTTCATTTTATACCTTCTGCCTTTTAACTGAGAGAATTCCTTTTTCATGTACTGTGTAACATCTATCTCCAGAGCAATCTCCTGTTGAACACACAAATTTCCCCCATTTCTGTTAAATACTTGCAATAGAAGAGTATACTGAATAATGAAAGCCCGGTCTTCTTACCATTTCAGTAGTGATGAGTCACCTGGCTTTAGCAGGAGAAAGATCAAGCCATAGACCCCAAGGTGAATGGATCTGATGATGCTGAAGATAGCGATCTGGAGGAAGGAAAACTTAACAGAGGAGACTGGAAATATTTTCTTACACTGCTGCCCACAGATCATCTTCATTCTTGCTCATCCCAGTGTATTTATGTAACAGACAGATTAATAAATTAAGTAGTGCCTCCCTAATCTCCAGTTTATCCCCAGCACATGGATACAATGTGTTCCAAATCCTAACTCTCTGATAATTAGGATGAATTTTAGAGTAAGAATTAAAATAAAAAACTCTAAAGAGGATGTAGAAATTTATCATCCACATAGCAAATAGCTACACAATCACGTAAAGTAAAATCTAGTGGTTTGACTGGAGGACCTGATTTAACTCACAACCGGATGCCAGATTCCCTGCTATGTCTCTAGACAATCAGTGCTTTGGGTGGCCAGAAAGATCCACTGGCTGGAGAGTCAGAGTGCTGGGGAAATGCTGGGTGCCTTCCCCAAACACTCTGTGCAAGCCTAGGAACAGAGTTTCAAAAAAATAAATTCAGTAAAGGGAAGTCAGCTCTCACCTCTGCTGCACCTTGAGTTTCAGAACCTACATTTTACATGTCAAAGTTTCAGATTACAACCACTAAACTGTCAGGCTTTGGCATCTGACACAACACGACTACTGGGCGTGTTTTTCAGACTCCACAAACTCACTGGGCAAATGAAGAATAATTTGTTTAATCATCCAGTAGTTCTTTGATGCAGGTATAATGAAAATCTCTATTTCACAACAGAGAAAACTGAGGAAAAAAATATCACCTACCTTAAGGTGAGGAAACCAGCATCACAGACAGTGCTAGAATGCAGATCGCCTAATTACTGGACTGTGTTCTCTTAATTGCCAAATAAACCCACAACCCTAGCAGAAGAATGATGACACCTTCATCACCATCCTGTTTAGTCAACAATCTGGTAATAGAGCAATGACTGGGAGAAAATATATTTTGTTTTTGAAAAATTATCTCAGAGATTTGACAAGTCCTCACACGGAGACCTGTAACAAGTTCAAACCACTCTAAAACTAAAATCTGAAACAAACTTCTGAAAAGGAATCTGTGTCACCTTCTGAAACAAATTGTTCATTTACATTCCTTTAATGATCTGACTGTACTGAACCCAATGCACCGAGCAACACATGCAAGAAAGCTTATTTACGCTTCCAACTTTGTTTTTCCAAGGGAGCTGTATTATTTACCTCCTAATTTCCTTTGGAGCTCTTACGATGGGAGCTATAAGCTAAATGTCCTGAGCAATAGATGGAAGATGAAAGGTGACCAAATATATCAAGCTGATAATAAACAGCATTTGTAGGTGAAAACAACCAGCTTGGCACGAGAGGAGAGATAATGCAGTGGGTTTAATAGGAGGCTTTTAACGTTTCCTGTTCAGGATTGGCTGGCTTATTAATGATTTAAGCACAAATTGAATTAACCAAATATTGAACATATGTTCTTTTAAACTCTCTTAAATCTACCAGAGCGCTTTGCGGGAGAGCTATGTGGCCATGCTGTTGAAGTGGGGGGAGGATGACAAGGGGGTATTGAGGGTGACTGGGTAAGTAAAACATAACCTGAAGGTGGTCAATTTAATGCTGTGTTAGTGGCCTGAACTTTCAGTTCCCAAAGGGAAAGGATGATTAATGCCACTACCAAATGTATACCCATACCTGACCCTGATCTCATCAAATCCTGCTGCCACCATCTGCTGTTTTTAATTCCTCTGCAATATTTGTATTTGCTACCTCCCTCCTACAAAGAGAAGGAGAAAAAAAAATGTTCCCTGCTTATGAATGGTGTGATCTGGTTGTACTGGCTGAACGCTGGCCAGGAGGCATCTGTTGCTTATAGTCCTGACAGCATCTGCTACTATTTCTCACTTTTCCCAGCATGCTGTGAGATATGGTTTCTCCCAAAGGTGGCCTTTGTATGCACCATTGTCAATTCCATCATTGTCTGCCACAGCCTGTTCCCACGATGCAGTGGTAGTTATTACCACGCTGCAAAACCTTTTCTTGCAGGCTATCTGTAATCTAAGATATTGTGTGATTGAGTTATGCAGTTAACCCTTTTCCTATGCATCAAACCATTAAAATAAAAAGAAACAGACTGGACCATTTTGGGAAGGAAAACCTTCAGGACTTGCAATGGATGGGAAAGTGAACAGATTTTTTGTTGTTTGGTTTGGGTTTTTTTGCTTTTAAAATAATGACAGTTTGGCATTAAGTAAACTCAAGGTTTAAAACCAAACAAACAAAAAGGCAAAAAGCAAAAACTGTCCTAACTAGCAGTTTTAATTCCTTTAAAGATACTATAAAGGATGCATTGTTTTTTCTCCTGATTCCTGATACGGCTATTAAGCATTGTAACCAAATGTGTGTGAATGCTATTATTTATGTGTCTGATCTTTAAATACCCTCTGCTAGTGGGATACAGACTGAGACTTCTGATGGACATAGGCGTCCCAAGCTGTCATCTTGCCTTGTCCTTCTGTCAAACAGTTAGTGTGTCAAGCTCTTCTCCTGGGAACTTTTAGAGTAAGAGCCTGTAAGAGCAGAACGGTACGGTCTCCAGAGAGCCACTTTTAACTCACGACAATATCCTTGGTGTCAGCTCAGAATAGCCCACTATGGGGCAAAGAGAAAGAAAGCGCAACAGATGTTACTAGTAAAACCATGTTTACAATTCTGTAAAGTTATTGCCCTTATGTACCTTCTGACCAAAACCCACTTCAAAGAAGGCCAGGTTCCTAGCAGTTGGATTTTTAAGTCAATTCTGCTCACATAAATCTTCGCGTGGAGAATAGGTGCGATTAAAATGGACATCATGTCTCTCGCGTGTATGTGCCCCTCCCATTCCCCCCAGATCATTTGTAACAGTGTGGACCTTCGATTAATATAGTTATCACTTACAGCTGTATTTATGGTAAGTTCTATACCTGTATAAGAATTGTAAATATCTCTCCCTAAAATACATAGGACATGAGTGGTTTATCTCCCCAAATGCATTCATACATCTTTTATCCTCTTTTATAGCTCTTCTTTCTAACTTTTCATTACTTTGAGGCCACTTATTATGTATGGAATCATACCTAAATCCTCTCAGAGGTACTTTCACAATTTTGTAATTGTTAAAGTAAGCAAGGTGGCTGATTCTGGAAATGATAATGATAATTAGATGATTTTTTAAATCCAGAACAAAATATTGGAGAGACAGGGGGAAAAAGCAACTGTGGAACTTGTGAAGAAGGCTTTTAAAACTAAGTCCCCCAAAATCCTCATCTCTTCTTCTGCCCAGTCCTGAGGAACTGTTAGGCAGTGCAATACAGCACACTGTGACAAAGCAAATATCAGGGTGGCATTCACAAGACTACATTTGGTTACTGTTCCCATTATCTTCATATATATTATGTTTTGCATCACCTATATTACATTTTCCAGGGGAGACGTCTTCAGAGGAAGGAGTAAACTGTGTTATTTTATATCTCTGTGATTCCTGTGGGGAGTCATGTTATTTCAACTGTGTTTTACCCTGTCTGCTTTAATAATTCCGACTGTAATACTAGCATGGAGGAAACGTAAAGAACAAGTACTATACAGATATTATACTCTTTGGCACCTTTCATCTTGCCTCCACACTTTTGCTAGTTATTTAAAGTCCATCCATTTTTAATGTTATCATAAATTTAAATGAGAAAGTCTTATTTAAAACAGTTTTACATCCTTTCTGTGCACATAAAAGGCTAGGGAGAATAAGCCACTTTACAGGCTAAGCCAGGTATGATGTTAGATAACAGATCTGCTGAGTTGCTTCTGGTTAAGACCAGTAAAAATACATTGCTGAATCCAAAATAGAGTTCCTCTCTGCACTCTGAAATCCTTTTTCCAGGGGCAACAGATGACAGAAGGAAAACCATGACTAACTCACAGCTTTTCTATCGTTAAAACAGAATGAGCTTGGGGAAGGAAAGAGCGTACCTAGAGCTGGACCTCTGTACTTACAGCATCTGGTCTCCACAACAGCTGCAAAATCTGCACAGGTGGATTTGCATGGAGAAATCAATGTTTGGGGTTTTTTTAAAAAAGAAGGAAAAGTGTACATGTGAAGGAATCTATAGGTGCAAATGTGTATGATCCACTTTTAGAAAATGTTTAATATCCACATATGGAAAAGACAAAAATTATCCTAGCAGCCAGATAACATGACTTGTGACAGAATCATTGTGCAGGATCACAATATATAAATGCTCTGAATGACAGATTTCAAGCTGCAGATTCCTCCCAGGCTGGCTAGGGAAGCTCACCTGTTGCAAACCTGCCACCATTTCTGAGTTCCCTGAGGCATCACCATGTCCTTTGCTAGTTCCACTATGATACAGGATCCTTTACTGACAGCTTTTTTGCAGGGTGAGCTGTGTGTTTAATATTTCCTGTAACAAGGTGAACCAAGGTAAGACCTACTATGAAGGACACTGTGACCTTCCTGACATCTTCAGTAAAATACAGCAAACCCCAGGGGCGATATAGGGAGGCACAAAAGCACTGCTTTCAACAGAAAGAGATTTGCACACTAATGGCATAACATTGCTTCAATAAGCCTCACTGGATTTTTTCCCTACTTCAGGCCAGTCATAGGGGCTCTGCTGCTCTTCGTTTTGACTCCACTCATGGTGTGGCTGAAGTCAGTGAACAGCTCCTGCGAGAGGCAGTGGGTACACCCCGTCCATCTGACACTGAAAAGGGGCCCAAGCCTCATCAGCATTATAGACCAGAACTGCCTGGTTATAGAACCAGGCCTGCCCACAGCTTCCCCGAATGAAAAGCAGCATTTACAGACAAGCATGTTTATAAATGTTTTCCTGAATCAGGAAATATTGCGAGGAGGCAGCAATATTTTTTCCCTGTTTGTTTTAGCAGGAGGAACAAGTATGGACAAAATTCCTTTATTATACATGAGCAGGGTATTTAGGCTAGGATCTGTTGCCTCTTCTCCTCATCCAGCATTATTGTCAGCAGATCCATTTGCAAACTAGGAAAACACTTCTGCCGTGTGCAGGTAGGCTTTGATAGCAAGCGTGAGCTGGAGGCTGCTCTCACTCACCCACTGTCTGTTTTTAATTTGGCCAAGCATCTACAGCTCCCACCGTGCGAAACAGAGATGAAAATACGGTGAGGCAGATGCAGGAGAGGCCTGTCCTCAGATCGGGAAGGGGTTACAGGAGGAGGAAATCACACACCAGGGAGATCAGCCACCCGACCTCGGCAGCAGCCTGCCGCCCAGGCGCTTGCCCCAGGCCTCAGGGCCACGAGCCACCTCCTCCCCATGGCCGGCCAGGCGCCAGCCCGCGGCCTCCCGCCCGGCCACCCTGCGCCAGTGCCCGGTGGCTGGGCCGGCCGGGAGGCTGGGTTTGCTGCGATCTGGATCCGTCCCCCCGGCCTTCCTGGCCTCCTCCAACTCCTCTGGCCTTTCCCGGCCTCTTCCCGGCCTCTTCCCGGCCTTCCTCCCCCGGCAACAGCGGGGCGGCAGCCAATGGGGCCGGGCCGGGTCAGGGCGGCACGGCGGCGGCAGCGGCGGCGGCGCGGGCCTTTGTGCGGGGTGGCAGGTGACCACGGCGGGGGAACAAAGCGGGGTCAGGGCGGGAGCCGGGTCCCTTTTCTCAGGCCCATGTTCTCCACTCCTCACAATCTGTCTGAATTTAACTTGCCATTGAAGGCCCTGGCTGTAGAAACAGCTTTATGTCGACTAATCCAGGCAGAAGTAAGGGTAGACACAGAGACAGGTTTGAAGGCGGGGACGTGGCTATTCTGCTGCCTCTTTTGGGGGCTTTTTTTTTTCCCTCCCCCTCCCTTCCCCTCTGCCTCCAGTGAAAAGTTTTCTGAACAAAAAAAAAAAAAAATGGTGACAAGATTAATCAGCCCGTGGAGCTGAAACACATGCTTGACTTAAACAACCTCTTTGCTGTTATTAACAACTGCTCCAGCATTTCTCTTGTTATGCTAATGGTACAGATTAGAGTAAAATCTATTCCTTCTTTGCTGAACAGGCCAATTGATAGAGGCCGATCTATTTTTCTCCCCCGTTTTAATTCTTTTTTTCTCCGGGCACAAGTGTTTGCGGCAGTAAGAACAACAGAACATGAAAAAAAAAAAAACAAAACTGCACACAAAAGTGACTAGCCCCTACACGCACTAAAATCATTAATAAATACAAATCTATATCGGTCTCTGCTACAGCCTGGAAATAATGTCCGGGTATTGTAAGATAGGCTGACCACAAAAGACAGGAAATTCAACATAGTGGCCAGTGCCCTATCTTTAACTCCTTCTTTTTTTTTTTCTGCATTGACACAGAGTGCCTGGTAAAGGAGGCAGCTTTGATTGGTTTTAATATATTCCTGATATGAAAAGTGAAGGAGAAGGGAGTGTTACTGGCAAGCCCTGGAGAGGGAACTTGACTCAATACCACCCCACATGCTGGATCATCATTTCGATGGAAGAAGACAGTCCTATTGCGAGTACAGGCCGTAGGACCATTTGATCTGTGTCATCAAGAGGAGCAGAATAGGTGCCTGTGTGTCAGCCTTGGCTTGGTGGTTTGTGCTTCCTGTTAGCTTGGGTCCAATCCTAAATGCTCTTTAGTTTTTCTATATTTTTACCCCCAGTTTTTTAGTAGTCAAAGACTGTGACCTGCTTCACAGATAACAGCAACTATGACATCGCAGCCTATGAGTCTATGGTATGCTAAATACTTAAAAACCTAATATGTCTGACATCTCAGAGAGGAGCTTTCAGCACGTAATAGCCACTGAGTGAGAATGAATGCACCATTAACTTCCATGTGCAGCATGTATTAAACCCTGTATCACTTCCTCTGGTTTTGCGTTGTTCCTATATAAATGGAAACATCATGACCCTGGTTCTACATCATCCTAAACCAACTTAAGTCAGTGATACACCTCACACTGGTTTTTCTGCTTTCTAGATCTGGCCCTGCCATTGTCTCTGTATACAGTCACTGCTGAGCAACAAACATCTGCTGATGTCTACCACCTTCTTCAGCCTCCCCAGACACAGTCACCGCTGGTTGATACTATAAACTTGTCCGCGTTCAACATTCCATGACTTCAATGAGTTCAATGAATTTCCAGGATCCACTTGTGAAGCCTGCAACAACAGCAGGTTAATCTGCCTGGGCCCAAAGATGTTAAAGAGTCTACCGGGCCAAGCCTGGACTTGGAAGTCAGCACTTGGCTAGCACTAAATTTGATCAGACAGATTTCATAATTTTACAGAGTCAAAGACCACAGGGATTGTTAGGTCATCTGCTCTGACTTTCTGCATACCATATGCCATCATATTTTGCCCAGTTATTCCCATATTGAGCCTAATTACCTGTACTTGATTAAAACAGATCACCCATCCTGTCCTAATGAGATGAAATAAAAAAAGGGAAACTACTACCTCCTGTAGTAGTTTGTGCCAGTATTTTAATGACCTTCTCTCTTCAAAAACTTGAGCCTGGTTTCTCATCTGAGTGGGCCTGGCTTCAGTGTTCATTTTTTTCCCAATTTGGCTCTACTGCAGCAAAAGAGCCTTTCTGAACAGTTTTCATCTTGTGAAAGTATGTAGATATCTATGTAATCTTTGTGTCTTTATGTCATTTTTTTTTTTGACAATATAAACTGGTTGAACTCCTTAGGGTGTTCACTGGATGCCACTTTTTTGATCTTTCTTTGCTGTTAAGTGGGGTTGCCTACTCTCACTTGCTAATCCTGTGCAGGCCCCCAAGGACTGCTTTGACCCCTTTTCCATAGCCATGCTCAGGCAGCTTGTCGACTGTGAGTGCCAACCCTCTCCAAAATTGCCATATTCCAGGAGGCAACCCCACTTTCTCAAGCAGTGGCCCACCTTCTTTGCTCCTAAGTGTGCATTATTTTGCAGTTTTAAACACATTGTGTTTGTCTGACACATGATCATATTGCTCCATATGACAGCTGTGTCCTCAACCATTCTACTAATCTTTGTATGTAAATGTATATTTAAAAGGTAATATTTTTTTTACTCTAAGATGAGCAGGATGAGGGTTGCCTCTGGCTGCTGTCAAGCACACTAGGAACAATCTCACTGAAAGATAATTACCCAGGGACAACTTCTCTTCAGTACAGGCCAGTATCTAGCTATTAATCTATTTATCACATGATCTAGTGATATTTTAAAGAACTTTAGTCTTAATTAGTGTCCCATAGCATGAATGTTTTATGAAATATATTGTAGCTCTGTAGTTATCTTTAAAAGCTGAACTTTGAGTCTCATTGAAGAAGTTGGCAGTTATTTGACAAGATCAGCTTTCTTTGGTGTCATTAATCCAAAGACATTTCCATCTTCTAATGCTTTATTGATTAAAACCTATATCAGTCTAAGCATTATTTCCCCTCAGATACATGGTAGGCTAATTGGACCACTGTTCCTTGAATCATCCTACTTTCCCTCTTCGAACATCAGCAGGCTATTTGCACACTGTACGGCTGGAATATCCTTGGTACTCTGAGATTAGTGGAAAATTAATATCAGCAAGCTGAAGATTTCCTCAGTCAATGCTTTCTGAGCTTCTGGGTATAAGCTACTGAGCCTTGATGGTTTATAAATTATTTCACTAAAAGATGTTGCCTTGCTTTCCTTCCAGTAACCCAGTGTCTGAAAAGAGCTTCTATGTTATAAAATAGAAGTACATAAAGAAAAGGAAAAAAAATAGCTATGAAATACTTATTTTTCCACATCCAGGGAATCCTTTTCTGTAATCTCTATCTGCTAATATTTATATCCCATCATTAGGATTTCTTTTGTTCCTTCTGTACTTTAAAAAATTCCTGTTCATTTTCTTCAGCAACTCCAGATATGGATTTACCAACTTTGGCTTTCCCTTATCAATTTCCTGAATTTCATCCCTTATTATATTTTTTGTTATCTTTTTCAGTACACTTTCTTATTTCTTATTGCTGCCTTCAATATTTCCCCAATGCTTTGCTGTTTCTTCTTGTGATAAGTTCACAATGACAGTAAAATACCACCTCTATCCAGAGAATATACAAAAATGTACTGAATTTTTACCATATCAACACTGTGGTAGACTCCCTAAAGGAAATCTAAGAAATTACAGACTCTTTGTTAGTCTGTGCAAAGCAGTCCTATTTCCAAGAGGAAAGGAGATCCATACCAACACGTCAATGACTTCTGACACAGCCCCAGTCCAAAGCTGCAGGCTGCACCACTGCATCGTCGTGGTTGTGCCACATGGGCAAGAGCATGCAAAGAGGCTTCAAACCAGTTCAAGAAATCCCTGGCAGAAATATGGATGTGTGTGGCTCATGGTAGCTGTGCAGTCACCAGCAGGACTGTCTCAGTACGCTGTAGTCACACCGCACGTGAGCAATGGCCCAACAGCTGGCCAGAGGCACTGCTCTGCATGGGCTGATGGACATTGGGAACCCCTCGAAAGCAAAAAGGATACAGGGCCTACAGCTGCTTTAGGGTACTGCCACACCTTCTCAACTTCAGGTAAATCTGCAGGTAGGCTTGGCTTCCCTGGATAATTCTGAGTGAAATAAACATCAGAGCACACATGGTGTTAGCTGTTTCTTAAACAATTAGATAAATCCAGGCATTTTGAGCCACCTATGAAGTAAATGAAGATCTTACTCTGCACTGAAGAAACGGTGTTCCTGGGATAAATATCCTCTGTTACACTCAAGTGAGAATTCAACAACAAAAAGAAAACAGAATAAATATTTCTGATTTTCACCCATATACTTTAAAGTCATGAGTTTTTTAAACAGAATTTCAATATCTACTTGCAAGTCAAGTATTTTCCTCAGTGAGAATTTATCTCTACACAGCACAAGGCCTGTCAATCCTACCATAGGCCACTTTTCCCCCCCTCACTTGGAACATGTAGGATGTCATTATTTCTTGCTCCAGTTTAGCTGGTGGGGATCAGTGGGAGAAAAGTGAGAGGAGAAACATGTTGGGCTCTGATGCCAAATCCCTGAGTCTGAGCTCCATGGAAACAATGCCAAAACACGGATTAGACAATACAAGAGCCAAGATGCCGTACAGAAACTCATTGCCAAATTTTAAGTAAAACTACTGCCCTTAGAGAGGAAACTATTAGCTTTTTAAGAAGAATCACCACATTGTCCAGCACTAGTACCTCTTATAGCCAGTAACTGCAACCCAACATAGCATTACACAAAAGCCAACTATTCTTGCAAATTAATGAGGAAAGAGCAAAAGTGGTATAATTGCTGCTATATTATTATTATTATCAATATTATTATTATTGCATAATTTTACATTCCTAATACTGCAGCCAGAGACAGTGAACTTCCTTTCGCAGCAGATAGTCAAGAAAGCTGAACAAAACTCTGCAATTTCCATTTACCAGCATTCACACAACTTGCTTTGGTCCACATACCATGCAATCCCTGGTTTACCCAGAAATATCTTGTAGACAGAAGCTGTGCCTAAAAATAAGCTAGCAAAGAAACTAAACACAGTAATAAAGAGACTTTGTTGATATGTGTAACATTTTCAGAGAATTGCACAATACCAAGCAATAAACAGTTTTCCAAGCTTTAACTACTCCATCATTAGTTGTGTTGTGCACAGCCTCTTCTGTTGTTGTTCATATTTCTGTAGCATTACAGTCCTATTTGTGGACCCATTCTATTTAGGCATCGGTACTCTGCTGAACAGTACCAGATTTTGTGGTCTTGCAAACCAGCTACTAGTTGAAGTGATACAGAGGCTGGAGATTTTCTCGGCATGGGAGTTGCAGGCTTTCTGGATCAGAGACTCGTGACAGCCATTCACATTTCTGTCAGTCACGAGATACCTTAAACATTCACCTTTTAGCTGAATGCACTCTAAAAGCTCCTTGGACAGCCAGTGGTGTACTGCACTCAGGCTGGGAAACAATGGGTTAGACAGTATTTCAGAAAAGCTCCAGGGGCCAAAGTTTTTGAAATGAATCAGAACATATTAAAGAAATACCTAGACTCTGCATCACTGTTTTAGGGTTTGGCTGCAAAAAGCTTTGTAGGCTGACACAAGCTCACTCTGCCCACACTCCAGGCAAGCACAAACGCTTTCCACCCTAGTCAAAACCAAAAAAACTTTGTTCTAGCAGCCATGCAACTGTACTAGTGCTGCATGGATCCAAGGTCGTTTCTCCTGCATCTCTCAGCAAGACTTCTTAACAAAGGCTCAGCATCCCTCTAGCCACAGCTTCCAGTTTGGAACTGTCATGGGTCCAGCTATCTCATTGAACAAGCAGAGTATCACAAAGCCATCTCACCATGCAGTAATGTGTTCTGTATACTCTGTGCATGAGAGGTGGACAAAATACACTCAGTCCATTGCCTGAGACCGACCGCTCAGCAAAAAATTTTGCAGTACAATTAATCAGAAACAATCCTGCTTCTAGAATTAATTCCAGCTAGACAAAAACAGGGGTCAAAATCTTCTAATACTGGAAGTGAATTCTCCAGGGAAAGAGGCAACATGATTTAGCCCAGCAGTTTTTCAAGGACAACACAGCATTCTTCCAAAGAAAAACAACTGGTAAAGCCACAGGTGCCATCCCCATGCCAGGACTGTGCCAGACTGCAGTTATCGTATACTCTTAATGAATGATGCTACTGCTCTATTAATTTGGCTTGTATAAACATAAGAATATATTCTAATTTCAAAATACATGTAATATTGTAATATAACTTATCTGTTATAAACATATATTGCCTTTACAGCAGGTATTGTCAGCGTATGACAGTCCTGTACTTAGCTCACCGTTGGTGCTCTGTTCAAATTTGAGTATCACTGTTGAAGCAAGATGTGTGGAAATTGGAAGAAACACAAAGAAGATGAGAGAAGGTTGAACAACTTGGGGTGGCCACATGTAGGAAAGTCTGAGAGACACCAGGATGAGAGTCTTCACATATGTGAAAGGCTGCCAGTAAAGAAGAGAATAGCCTGCTCTCCTTATCCCCAAGTCAGGAGAACAGTCAGACATTAGGAAAACTTTCTGACAGTCGTGACAGTGAAACACCCGACTAGGTCACTGGGAGCAATTTCAGGACTTATGTCACTGAAGATCTTAAAGGAATAATTAGAAAATACCTCTCAGGAAGGGAGATATATCACATAGGTAGAGCTGATCCTGCCTTAGTGCAATGCTATGGACTTGACAACCTCCAAAGGTGCCTTCCAGGACTGTTTTTCTGCAGTCCCTGTTTTCAGTATTACCACCTGAACGAAAAGGGCTCACTCTCAAAAAGGAGCAAGAGTTCTGCCTTTGAAGACCCAAAGACTGGTTCTAGCCAGCTCCAGCTCATCAGTGATAAAAGCTTCAGAATAAGGGCTGGTGCCTGCAGACTTCTGTGGGTTAAATGCAAGTGTCTGGAGGAGTTAACTACTGCCCATTCCTGGTCTTCAACCATCACCCATGAGCTGGAAATGCAACATCAGACATGACAAAGAAGCAATTATCCCAACAAATCGGTTATTACCAGCGATTCATATGGTAATGATGGTGGTGAGGATGATGATGATACTGCTCAACTGTAGCAAGGATGATAATAACCAGTGTTTTAGGGAACGGATTACAGGTTTAATCAAAATGAATAGTTTATCACGGATAATGAATTTTACAGAGGAATATGGTCCTAGGAAAATGTCTTGTTCTGAATGACTGAAAATTACATTGATTTAAGTAGTGGGATACCATATTTGCACTATTCATTTAGGAGAAGAGAGAATGTAGCATTTTTATGTAGATACTCTTTTCCATTGTTAAAAATATGGCTGTTGATGTCATGATCATGGTAAAGGAGACCCATTACAGAGTCCCACATATTTATTGGTATTGTTTTTATAAGCTCTAAAATTTTACTCGAGTCTCATTTATATTATCTTTGGTTTTTTCCCTGGCATAGTAAGAAAAAATTATCCCTGTGCTAAAAATGAACTAAGATTTGTGAGCATCTTGTGAAATTCATAAGCAACAAAGATCCTAATTCAGGAGAATGTTGAGGTTCCTGTTATTGCAGTGGGACTTAATCACAAGCATAGATGAGAGGAAATCTTTCTCAAACAAAGGATAAATGGAGAAGGTCTGGAACAATATATTAGCACTAAAAAAAAATTGTTAAGCATATTAGTTTCCCAGTGCATGTCCTTTTTTCTAACAAAAAAAAATATAAACAGTTAGGAGCATTATTTATTTGTTGTAGGGAGAGGTTAGGGAACAAAAAATGAGAGAGAAGGGTGTCATAAGATAGAATTAAAGAGTTACCTGTGTTTTAAAACTGGATAGAGAAATTTCAGACCCAGGAGAACATTACTTTATTCCCCAAAAGAAACAGGTTTGGGCTACCAGTGTTTCTCCTTTCCCATCCATTTAACTTTTCCTTAAATAGTTTGCATGTTGAGTTCTCTGTAAGATTGTTCATGCAACTGCTAATGCTATTTTACTATCACTGTTGATTTCAAACCAGGCTCTTCTTTACTTCACAAAGTGCCCTCAAACTCAAACAAGCTGCAGAAATACTGAAATCAATACATGCCTCTTGAAGGGTAGATCTTTTATAACACAAAGGAGAGAATGACTAATAGATTACTGAAGCCTTAACAAAACCTCAGCAGATCCCCATATGGTGCATTACAATTAAAAGAGTAGAGGATGGATTTATAATTTTTGGGGTGGGGAAAAGAAAAAGAAAAGAAAGAGTTTTGGACAAGAAAATGAGTGAGGTGGAGACAGAAGTGATGTGTGACCATACACAAAATAGAAACGCTTCTTTCTGAGCCTTTCATCTCCGGGTCACTGGTTCCAATCGAGCCCAGGTCGATAGTGAACAAAAATCATTTTAATCTGATGGCTGTTTGCTGACCTATGTGAAATGAACTGGTTGTGTCAGTCCACTTCCCAGCTGACAGCTCTCCCCATCATCAAGGCCATTGCTACAAGTGGCAGTAATTGGTACTTTTTTGAGGCCAGCTCAGCTAAAAGGCTGAAGAATGGAAAGAGCAGTAGGGCTGAACCACCTCCTCTTCTTGTTCAACTGCTCACTCCAGGTGAGTACTGGGGGACACTGGGGGAAGCTGGCAGTGCTGTTGCCTGCGCCACACCTGCTCTTCAAACCAACAAAAGACTTTGGCACAAAGGGGAGTCCTCTGAAGTGGTAAAGACCTCTTGTAAACACAGATTTCTTAGGGAGGATGTGGGGTAGTAAGGCCCCAGGCCTGCACTGCATTGCAGGTGGATGCCATTGTTTGCTGGTGGCCCCACGGGAGGGTGTCTGTACAAGCATGGGACTCTGAAAGGACTCATCAGGCTACCGAGCCCAGTCCTCGGGGCCAGAAGGTCTACAGTTGCAATTCTACCTGCAAAACAGGAGCAAGGATGCTTATGTCCAACTTCCACTGATGTCAGTGGAAAGACATCTGGGCTCACTCACATGTAGGTGCGTCCAAAGGACTTTAGTAACATTTTCAGAGAACTTCAGTTATTAATGAAACAAGCTCATGTGAGGAGGAACCTGACAAAGTGAGCTGAATCTAAGTTGCTAAAATAATAAAGGAAGAAATAAAATACGAACTTCAAGATCTTAATAAAAACTGATGCCCTGGAGAGGACAGTTTTAATCATGAATTTTATCAGTGTTTCTCTGAGCAACTGATACCTCCCCTGTTGTGAGGAAATAATGTATTATGAAGAAGAAATTCTGAGGGGACTTTCAATTACACTTTAAGACAGAGCCACCTTGTCTCCTGAAACAGTTATTTTGCCATGGGACATCAGAGGTGCCAGGATGGTCTGGCTAGCTGGGGCACCAACAGGTGCTCCAAAGTCTGCCTGGATGGTGCTGCCCAGTGATGTTTTCTACAAGGTAAATCTGTGCATGCTGCTGCTGACAAGAAGAGAAGCAGTAAAGGGTTTCAGAATTGTTGGCAAAGCTGTGAAACGCAAAGCCTTGCAAAGTGGGAAATCCACCTTGTAAGTATCTGTTTCCCCTTTCAGGGATACGCACAGAAGTATAAGAGGATGAAGTCCCATCTGTCACTCTCCAGGTGGAAGGATCCATGCTTCAAGCAGATTTCCTGACATCTGAATGAGCTGCTCCCAACATTGCACTTCATGAGCAGGTTGTGTGATATTACGTCTATGAGACATAGGTGCACGGGATAGGGACAAGGAAGAAATGAAGCCTGAAAAATATTAGGAGGAAACTGGGTTTTACAAGTCATGTCTTCTGCGACTAAGTCTTTGACATACATGCTCCATTTTCACATATACACAAATGTCCTTTTCTGCACCCACATCAAGCATCACTGTTACTTGGCAGACTGGGCACTAGGGAAAGCAATGCCTCAATTCTCAAAGTAGGGGCAAGAAGAAGACATGATGCTCTCTCATATGGTGCCCTTCTGAGCTCCTACCATTCCCCTTCCATCATCGGATAGACTGTGGCTGGAGACAATCTGTGTGGAAGGCTGGCAGTGGTCCTCACCAGCACATGTATTCTCTGCTCCTTTTCTCTAGAGTTGGAGAGAAATAAGTGATATGTCTTCATGGAAGAAATTCCTTTTCAATTTTCATTGGTAATCCCCCATATTACTGTCAAGAAAACACCCGGAAACTTACCAACTTGGTCTGCAAACTAATGAACATTGACTGCTAGCAAAGCTGTCTATGCACACTGCATTCCCTTGTAGCTCAGTCTGGAGAGTGGGAATATTCAGGGTATCTCCAAAATCTAAAAGAGAGCTGTTGCCTTCCCTCTAACTGAAATGTTTTGTAAGGCCATAGAAAGAAGTAATGGTCTAACAGGCGCTGGTTCCACCTCAGCCTGAGTCAGTCCTTAGGCAGGAAGATAATGAACAAGCACTTAGAGCACTGCAAGTTAGGACAACTGAGCTAGTTGGGCTTTGGCTGGAGCCTCGTATTCCCTTGGATGTTTCCTCTGCTTAATCCAAATTAAGCTCACTTTGCTCAGAGGTTTGCCAGTACGGTAGGTGCAAGGTGAGTTTTGATGCCATGAATAAAGAGGTGGGGCAAGAGATGGATGTCCTGCAACGGGCAAGAAAGAGGAAGGGCAAATCTGGGATGGAGAGTTTGTAGGATGAGCCCATTTCCACAGTATGCTGTGGGATATAAGGTTTGTGATTCACAGAAGGATGAGGAATTATATTAAGAGGAACATCATTCATATAGGATCAACTGATAAGCTAAAACATACATGTATATGATAGTCCTCATCTCTTAGAACACAAACCAGAACAAAATGTTCAGGGGTAGGTAGAAACATCATCCAGAGGTGAATTGCACCTGTGAAGAAGTCTCTGACCTTCCTGTGAATAATGTGGTCTTTTCCAGAGATTAGATCCGTACTGGAATAAATAGGCTACAAACAAAAGAATGCCATTTCAATTCAAAACAGAGAAATTCCCACAGTGGTTCAGATCTCTGGTCCATTTAATTCAGTACTCCAGTGGAGCCACAAGAGCATGCTTGTTCAGAAGCTGTTATGCCCCTGTAGTAGACAGTTCTGTAAGGGTATACCTGTTTTGAGCTGTTTCTGTCTAAATACTGCAATACTGTCACCTCAGAATTTGGGTGAGCCTCAGTGAATATTCATAACTTGTAAACTGTGGGGTTTAGGGAATTGGAGTTTTGCAGTAATTGGGAATTACATGAGACCACCTAGTTCATTAAAACAAAATGAAAGACAGAGTCAAAGCCAGGCCTGCAAAGGTAAACAGTGCATGAATTCACTGCCTCCATATTTAAAGCCTTCAAAGCCTTTCAGTTAAAATCCTTTTCCGCTCTGGATCTCAGCATGAGTCTGGCTGCGGGGAGGTTTTGTGTGGTGGCCTGTCAGCTTCCATCTCCAACACAGTGAAATTCAACTAATTGTAAGTGCACATTGCTCCAGGCGTACACTGCACACACTGCCGCTTGGGCCATGCACACGCACCATGACCCCATCCACCTACTGTAAAATATGGTATTCTCTCCACACACACACACTTTTCTTTTTTGTTATTTGCAATCACCAAAAGGATGACAGGCCAGAGCAAGGAGCACAGATCCCCAGTGTGTTTCTGCAAAAATTGGTGTGGAGGGATTTAGTCCCACAACTGTGTATGTGCCAAGAATTGCAGCAATCATTGGATTGTGCCTCCATTAATGAAAAAGGATTGGCCAGGGAGCACAGTGTGGGGCTGTGTCTGCCTTCAGACTTTGATCTTACCTGCTGAAGCTGACCTCACTGCCATGTCAGGCTCTCTACATTGCAGCTGCAGATCAGAAAGCTTCAAGAGGAAAAAAGGAATAGAAAAATGGGAAATACCTCACAGTTGAAGACCCTTCATGACCCAAAATAGCCTCTGTTAGTGCTAATCCTCAGATACTTGTGAGGTTCTGCAAGGTCAGGCCTAATTTTCTCCTTATGCAAAACTGTTTTGTTCCTGAGCTTTCATGGCAATAATATAGTCACAGATTACTGGCAAACTGTCCATAGCAGACGTTTTTCCAGCACATTCTCATTCTTCAGAATTTGCTATCTGAACTTCACAGAAGTCATCTGAGTTTGTTTCTGGTTCTGGTTTGGATAGGCTGGGCTTTATTTCCATCAAACTAGGGTTTGTTTTCTCACTCCTTAAACTAGAATATTTTTCAATTTAATTTTGACTATCAGCTTGACCATCACAGATTAGGAGTGATGTACTGTTTACATGAATGCCATCATCTTTAATGGGACTCTCTTCTGGGAGAACATTGTAGGAGTATGTTTACCTTCCTCCTCCACAAATTTCCTAACTTCCCCAAGAGGATCATTTTCATCGCTTTTGCTGCTGCCAGCTGATCAGCAAACTACTCTGGGTGCAAATCATATGTTTCATCCTTCTACACTCACTTTTTTTGTCCATCTTTGTGCACCCAGTGAGGTGAGCAGCCACCTGCTCCACCACACCTAACATCCTCTGTAAGGGCCTCAAGGCTCTTGGGGTGCATTAAGCATGATCCAGACACACTGAGAAATCAATCCCTTCAGGGTACTCAGGCAGAGCACGGGTGTCTCCAAAGTTCAATGAGTTTGTCCTGGAGTCAAGTGCCTGCCCCCAGGATCTTAAAGCTCCTGTGGCAATGGGGGAATTTCAGGGAACTTTGTGATCCAAAGCTCAGAAGCTGAATGATGCTAGGTGCCTCCCCAGCAATGGGGAACTGGGTTTCTGAATTAATCTCTTTGTGCCTCAGTCTTGTTTAGCTCTTGTATAAGGTTTAGGAAGAGGTTATTTCATCCCCCCCTATGCCTTCATTGTGTGTTAATACCTGATCCTTTACTGGCAACTCAAGGTGCCATAATTGAGTGAGTCATGTAAATAAGATTAATATTTGGTTAGTTGTTAGTATGCCTTTCAGACTGATCCTCACAAAGTTAATTTCAGTTCTGAGCAACCTTCTTGATGTGACTAGCTTAATTTTCATTACTCTACTGCAGTAGTGTTTCTTGTCCTTCAGATCACCTGGTAACTCTGCTCTCATGTTCAGTCGACCTGTGACACTCTATAATTCAATGCTGCTTCAGTGACAATAACATTGAAATTCAACCACACAAGATCAATTTAAATAAATAGTTCTGACTGCTCTCAAAGAACTCATAATCCAAAAGACTTTCACTGCCATTCACTGCTGAACCTCACCACTTATGCTCACCTAATTAAGCAACACTTTTCTTCCCAAGCCATTACACCTGAAGTGCTGATTATACTGTACTTGGAGTGCTGTGTGCTCTCTGAAGGGCTGTTTGCAGTCTCTGTGAGGTTGCCACTTGATTCCTGATAGAATTGATCCCGTTGCTATTTCTACTTTGATTTGGAGGCAATAATTGAAGTGCTAATGTTCAGGGATGCGTCCACACCACAAGAAGTAGAAGTATGACAATTCCCTTTTTGGAGATGGGGACATTGGAGCAAAGCAATTAGCCCAAAATGTCATCCTCATTTCTGGGCAGCGTGAGAACTATGATCCAGGAGTGCCAGACCCCTCTCCTGAATGTGAGAACACCCTTCTCCAAAAATAAACACTAGGCAGGGGAGCCCTGAGGAAGATAATAGCTGCCACTAGCTTCCTCAGGAATTAATTTGTTAGAGATAAGACAGTCTCAAAAATATTTGAAGGAACAATTCAGTTTCATTAAAAAAAATCTTAGAGGAGTTAGTAGAAACAAACAATACAGTGATGTGTGTGGTGTATGTGTAAAAGTGTGTCAGAAAGAGAGATATAGATACAGATACAGATGTAGACAAATATATATCTATTTTTCCTCTCCCTAACTGAAGTATTCTCATTAGTCTTATTGCTTCATTTCTTTATTTCTAGGTGTTTTAATAAATAAATTTTTTTAAAAAGAGGTCATTCCAAATACAAGGGGGGACTTTTTCTTGGACCTTTCAATGTTGATATACAGTGCACTGGATTTTTCTAATAGAGCAAAGACAGCCTCTGCACATACAGACAGAATAATCAGTGTGACAGTGAAGTCTTGTTTTGAGGACTTAAATGCTAAGAACAAATGGCTTTTCACTGATCTTCTGCAAGACATGAATTTCATCCACAGGGCTTCACAAGGTAAAAAGTGGCACCACAGCAAACTGGAGGCACAAGTATACCTCTTCTCACTTGGCCTTAAACGTCTTACTCATTTGAACTCACATTTCTGAGAAGAGATTACAATTAGGAAGAAGCAGATTAGATAGAATTGAGTGGCTTGGCTGATCCTGACATGTATTCTGATAGGTTTTGTGTTTCTGGAAGTAGCTATTCAAGAGAGTTAGGTCTCCTTCCTTTAATGGAGTCTCTAGGTCTGTTATATCAGATGGGTTGTCTGAGATGGGTTGCACCTCACCCACCTTGTGGGCAGAGAGCCAGTCTCAACCCCAAAGCACAGAGGGAAATGTAGGAGGCACAGCCCAAAGGAATTAAGAAAATAGTGTGTCCTCACATGTCCTTCCTTAAGCAGGGACTCGAGAAGGGCCAGACCCACGGTTCTAACAGATTGCTGAGTCCCATCTCCCATCTCCTGTCTTCACACTGATTTCTGCAAAAGAACATTAAATTTTACCATCCAGGAAACTCTCAGAGGATGGCTTCTTCTGCCAGCTGAACCAGTGCTGGGGAGCAAGCGGCTTCCCACACTTTGAATTCACAGATTGTCTGTCTATGGTCAAGCCTGGATTTTCCCTTGAGCATTCAGGATATGAAGACATAGAATTTTCTCCCAGCAGGGTAAATTCACCTGCCTGATCTCCCCTGAAGTTGCCTGTAATTTCTATGAGAAGCCAGAAATGCCTAGAGCGATTGTTAGTATGGTTGATTGTTTACTTTAAATGGTTCTCCTTTTGCCCCAATTACTTGTACTTTTTCCGGTGACATTTTACATCCCTCAGGTATTTGTTTAATAGTCGATTTTTTCAGCCCCAGTGTCTACAAAAAAGGTGAACTCTTGTTTATGGGGACCTATTTTTAATTTTATCAAGGGCTCATGATGACTCCGGTCCCCTAAGATACAGAGCCCCTGGCTCTCCTATTCCGTTTTCAATATTTCCTCATCCCTGATCCTTTCTCTGCAATTCTTCTTTATATGTCCCTTCTTTCCACAGTAAAAACAACATCTCTGTTCCTTCTTTACTACTACGTTCCCTGTTTCGTTCCAGCAGATCTGTGTTCACCAGTTCGTCCTTTACGATCCTCTCTGACCGCTGCTACCATCATTTTTACTTGTCGCTTGCTGTTCTCTTTCTCTCGCCTTACATAGACTTTCTGAGCTTCTCTCAATAATTCATCCAACCCTCTATTCTGCCAGTCTTCTAACTTTTCAATCTTCTTTCTGATATCTTCCCATGATTTTGCCACAAACTGAGTTTTGAGGAGTGCTTGCCCTAAAGGGTCGTCTGGATTTATCCCAGAATACAGCTGAAGGGCTTTCCTCAGTCGTTCCAGCCACTCAGTAGGGCTCTCATCTTTCTTTTGCATTTCATTAAATGCTTTATTAATATTCTGGCCACGGGGTACTGCTTCTCTAATTCCCTGAATTACTATAGTTCTCAGGTCCTGCATATGAATTCTATGCACCGGATCCTGATTATCCCAATTAGGTCTTTGGAGTGGCCATTTAATATCCGCTTGAGGTCCCTGGGCATGTTGATCATCCCACAGTCTCATTCCTGCTCGTCTAATCATATCTCTTTCCTCGGTAGTAAATAATTGACCAAGGATAGATTGCATCTCATCCCAAGTATAAAGGTTTGGTCCCAAAAATTGATTTAATCTTTCTGCCACTCCGAGTGGGTCCTCAATTAAGTTTCCCATCTCGGTTCTTTTAAAATCTCGTAGGTCAGCCGAGTTTAGGGGTACGGAAATATATCCGATCACAGGTTGAGGTCCCCCCATGGGTATTTCCCTTAGGGGGTACATCTGAGCTGCCCCTTTTTGGCTTCTAGTTACACGTCTAGGAGGAGGGGGAGACTCTTGTTCCGACTCCGGTGGGGGAGTGGGCGCTCTGGGGACCTCTGGAGGGGCTGTGGGAGCAGGAGGGGAAATGTAAGGAGGGGGGGTTAGAAGGGTTTCGTCTAACCCTTCCTTATTCTTCTTTTGTTTAGTTTTTATTTCATTCAGCGGGTAAAGTCTAGCTCCCGGTCTTTTTAGCCACACTCCCGCATACTGACTTTATTCCGGGTTAAGGGTTTTGGTTTGTTTTTTTTTTTTTTTTATTAACCCAGAGATTTAATTGTTGCCTTTATCCAATCTTCTTCTGACCCGCAGACTGGCCAAAAGACATTTTTAGAAATCTTCTTCCCTCCCCATATCTTAGTACAATATTCTATCATCTTCTGCTTATCTTTCCCTAGTGTTCCAGGGAAATATCTCCAATTGTCTAAGACATATGCCAGAGGGGTATTCTTAGGTACAGTGGGTACCCTTCCCATGGGAGTCGAAGGCTTGCTGCCCTTCGCCCCCATCTTCTGGATTATCCACAAACACACACTC
This sequence comes from Tyto alba, assembly GCF_018691265.1. Classification (NCBI taxonomy): domain Eukaryota; kingdom Metazoa; phylum Chordata; class Aves; order Strigiformes; family Tytonidae; genus Tyto; species Tyto alba. Next base: position 6,136,824 of record NW_024881296.1, read on the forward strand.
ACTCGCTCCCCTTGTTCCTGGCCCAGTCCCTCGCGGGAGATGGGAAACGCAGTACTTAAGGGTCCGCACTCGCTTGGTTCAGTATATCGAACCTCTCATTCGCTATAATCCAGGAAACCCAATCCCGCCCGAACGGTAAACCCGCGAACAAATTCGCAATATACTTACGCGTCCTGCGTCTTCGTCCAGACTCCCGTGCACAGAATTTTATGGGATTTTACCGGTTTCTCCTTTGCTCATTATTCTAGAATTTAGGTTTGTCGGTAAGGATGGGGTGGGCTATCAGTCGCGGGGCCGCGGATTGCCGCGGGGCGCCTCCCCGGAGGACAGAAGCCCACCGTTCCTTATCCGAGTCACGGCACCAGAAATTGTTATAAATTGAGACCACAATGGATCATAATCCAATTACAATTTTATTAATTATAGCAAGTAGAATATGAGCAAAGACAGCGCTGGACGGCAGGGGAGTCTGCGCTCCGCCAACTGCCGCACTGATCAGTTCAAACAGTTCCTTTTTATACATTTTTACATCCGTGGTTGTCTTTGATCAGTACCCCTTCTGCTTGCACAAGCGGTATCTATCTGGTTTGTGTAAGCAATTGCGGTTATCTTGTCTCACACAAGCGGTGTCTGGCAGCTGTTTGCATAAGCGGTTTTCTGTCTTTTGCCGCCTAACCTTTACATTGAGCTTAACATACATTTCAATAAACAATACCCTAGTTCATAGTTTCTTACACTAGGATATAGGTACCTGGTATTATTTCATGTAAAACTCTAAGCCATCTTGCTTTGGTAAAGTAAGAACTTTACACTGAAAACATACATAATTTAACCTATTTATCACTTATTTACTGTTTAGGTGAGCTAGATTTGGTTTGCTGTGTGAACTCTAATGCTAAAGCTTAAAATCTACTCCAGGGCTGCTATTGGCATGGTATTTTTAGAAATAAAAAACCCTCAGAGAAGAAAGTAAACAATATAGTTTGCACTGGTGAGAGCTATTGCTTCCAACAATATTCTCCTCAGGAGTTGCCATTTTAGAAAGTTTTTTGTTTTTAAATGTAAGATATGCAGCATAAAAGGTTGTGATTCTACAAAACAAGCACATTAACCTGGTTAATGTGTATACAGTAAGAGTATACAATAAAAAAAAAAAAATGGTAAAAACATGTCCAAACACATTACAGCAACGCTATTCTTTCGTTCCAGGTAGGAAGGGGACAGCTTAATATGGTTACAGAAAGAATAAAACTGTGCTTACAGCTTCTTAACCACAGACAGTTGACCAAAATGAACATAAGAACAGAGTATACAAAAGAGGCCAGTCTTGTACATAAAGGGAAAAGGACAGGAAGAAGTACATGAATCCCTATCAATCCCCTAAAATTTTTATTTAAAAGCAACCGAGTTAAGTAACAGTCCCCCAGCTCCTTTCAACTGTCACTATACTTATGGAAAGAAGTTTTGATCCAACAGCCAACACCATTTCAACCATTTTAAGTGACAGGGGACACCTTTAGCTTTACTTGTGCTATGTCCCAGCTGGTAAGTACATCCTCAGCTTTCACTTTTGTCTGTGTACCAAGAAACACAGTCTAATGACTGTGGTAAGGGCAGGGACAGCCTACCCACTACCTCATCTTTTCACAGCATTCCACAATCTGGGGTTTCAGAACCAAAAGCCTCCCCAACCCTGGCAGAAACACAACACATCCCAGTTAATAATATGCCCTTTGGACTGGTGGAGAACAACTACATCCACCATCTACTGCAGAGTACTTGCTTTTGGTAATGTTCTGAGTACTAGAAGCCAAAGCAAGTTGAGTAAGGATTAAGACAGGTAAGTTTCTTTGGAGTTCTTTGACATTATTGTAAATGCACAGTTAAGCTGCTTCAAAAATACTTACGCTCTTACCATACAAGTGAATACTCCTTGGGCGTAATTGTTATCAGTTATGTAACAAATCCAACCCTAAATATAACAGGATACTTGAGAGACTCATAACATAAAGGTCTTTGGACCCAACAGCCTTTCTAGAACTAAACCTAGGCTTTTCAAGTATAAAGCAAACTTAATTCCTTTCAATTCAGAGATGATCTAAGGCATATAGTTTTCAGGTAAGCATCCATTTGAGCCAAAAATGTCAGGACAAAGGGAATAGTTTTAAACACAATTCTAACTCCATGAAAGGTGGCATACCTCTGTGTAGCATTCTTGCTTCGCTCTTGTGCTTTAATTGCCCTCTAAATTACAGTATCAGTTAAGTTTTCTGGTTTAGTTTTTAAACATTCATTTGACAAGAAACACCTAAATAGAAAAGACTCATATACAGAAAATAATAAAGCATGTTTAACCTTGGAATTTCAATACTGAATTCTGATCAAATTAATTATTTTGCACTTTCAAGGACACATCCCATTTCTAGTTATACAAGTAACTAAGTAAAAATGTCACTACTGATTTCTATCAGTGCACATGAAATTGCCCCCCCTGAACTGGTTGAATTCAGCTACTTCCAGAAACACGAGCTTAGTGCTGCAGCTCCTTACCTGACAAAGGAAAAGCCACGGGTCTCTTACCTGATCAGTTGTCATGTCACACTAAAAATGATACACAATACTTGCGGTTCTGTCCTCCCTCTTGGACCCTCTGCAAGTCTTCTCCTCTTCTGTCTCCAGCTGAGGAATGAGAACAGGTTTCCTAATCTCTTGCCCCATGCCTCCTCCCCACAATAAAAAAAGAGGTCAGGAAAGAAAGTCTGAATTGTGTGTTTTAACACAGGAAAAAAAAAAACCTCAGTACCAAGGCCAAAACTTCCCTTGATGAGTTTCACAGGAAGAACAAACTACTGAAGTAGTACACTTGTTTTTTCCCTTCCATGACATCAGTCTCCTGGGAGCACTGTGGCCAGCATTACACATAGGGCACTTCCATGAAATTCAAGGGTAGAGCTCCAGCAAGACAGCCTATTAAGTTCCTAATTTTAAAGTCTAATTTTAAAATTCAAGTTCTTAATTGTACTTCATGAAAGTTTTAAGAGAAAGAAATGAGTATTTTAAATTTCATACATTCAGGATACTTTAGAATCACCCTTTGGGTTCAGTTTGTACCTCACTACGTAGGCTTCAACAGAGATCATATTTCCACAGCTGATTGCTCGGTGTGGTAGGAGGTTAGGAGAGCTCCTACTGTGGTAATTCTCCATAAGCCCGTGCCCCTGCCCTAGAATTACAACATACGCAAAAATGCACAGTTCTGTTCACATATACAATCTACCTTCATGATGCCAGTGCTACACAAAACATCAGGACCAAGGGGAAAAAAAAAAAAGTCAACAGCCATTTGACAGACTTAATAAAGTTTAATAAAAGAACTTCAAAAGCTATTTAAGAACTGTGATAAAACAGGATATGTGAACATCAATAAAAATTACCTTTTCAACTTGACATATTAATAAACGTAAGTATGGGTCCTAACCATATGTTGAGAATCAGTCATGTCAACAGCTTGTTAGAATGTGGCAAACTAAGTAGGAAAAAAATAAACCAACCACCCTTCACTGACAGTGCCAGTGGTTTTATAATTCAGGTCATAAACTATTGTGCAGCAAACAAACATGACAAAGCCTACCTCCGTTAAATTTGTTTATATGATAAAAAAATAAAATATTAAACTGCTTGTAGTGCAACATTCTATCAGCATACGTAAGTATACCATGCTTTGTAAATTTACTGTTACATTATTTACAGTATATAGCAATGCTTTAAACTAGAGGCGAAAGAACAAAAACAGGTAATGGAAAATGTTTACATACAGGTATGAGTCTTAACATTGTCCACCAAATCATCAAGTTCACTTTGCAGGCTTGTGTGTCATGTGGACACTCCTGCCCCACACCACACGGGCCACCTTTCTGACAGCAGTGGTTTGCTCTGTTTGTAGATAGTGGAAAGACATTTTTAAAAACTGCATAGCCTTCAAGCTTTTCCATTTCTTCAAACACCATTTGTAAGGACAGCTGTAAAATACACAAGAACTCCATCAATTATCTACATCTGATCAATGTGAAAACTCAGTTCCTGAAATCAGATCAGTAGATATTCACTCCTGTAGCGCTGTACCAAAGCCGAACTAAATTAATGCCCTTTCCAGCAGTCTCTTATTGAAGGATGATATTTTATAGGATGAAAGTAAGGGAGGAAAGCAGTTCAAGGATTCCTATCCATTATTTAAAATTCTGAGCTTTAACTGGGAGCTATACAGATACAGAACAATATATGAGAATGCAGACTTGTATGCTGCCTTATTTAACATCCTGTAAAGCTTCTGCTCAAATTGATAAAAAAATGAATACAGTAAAAGTGATGCAGTAACTATGCCTGCAGTACTTGTTTAATTTGATATCACCGTCCTCATAATAGAGAAATAAGGATTAATTATAACAAAATAATTAACTACACAGGGGGAAAGGGCTGTCCCCATGAACCACTTACATACTACAAAGAGTTAAGTAAAATCCATGGAGAGGTGTCTTAAGGACAACTGTTTGAGAAAGACTAACCACCAAGCTGTTCTTCAGATTAGGTCACGTGACTTATGTCTCTTCCCTTACCACTTTACTAGAGGGAAAGATCTGTTCCTCACTTGCTCTGAAGAGTGTCTTTGGAAGACTTTTAGGAGACTGCATCGTTCGATGGGCTGCAACAGCCCTAGAAGAGCTACTTTAGGTCTGCTTAAACAACAAATACTACTATTCTCTTGTTTACATTTCTGCTCATAGCAGACAGGAATCAGAACAACGTTAAGCTGCTTTTATGTAGGAAAAAAAGTAAACAGTTGAAGTTTGAAATCCAGTATTACCTTTAATTTCAAGTCTCAGTCTTTAAACTTGGTATTTTCAGAAAAGACTATATAATAGCTTTGGACAAGATATTGCACCATATATTTTGTGAATTCTCAATTCTAGTAATATTTGTCCACAATACAACAGAAGTAATTCACCTTCTCTATAGTGCATTAGATAACTATTAGGGCTATAATGCATTCCAGGAATACAGAATTCTAAAGTGTTTTCCACAGCGTTACTCTGAGTAAGCAAAGATCTAGAAATAGTTCAGTAAGAGCACTAGTCTTGCTTTAGTGGGCAGGTGGCAGAAGAAAAATCAAAGTATAAAACAATAATCCATTCTACTGTGCATTATTTCACTAGATTCTATGTTACTTTACAGGCTAACTGTGAAAAAGCCAAGCACTTGACACAGCACATTTATGAAATATGGTAATTTACCCAACAACCTGAGATTTTTGTAACCTTACCTTCTGTGTCTAAAGTATTTGGGATTTTGTGTTTTGTTTAACACCCACATTGTTGAGCACTTTGTGCTTGTGCTCTATGTAGTGATCTCAGCTGTCTCAAAGCATCATCTCCATACTGAATACCTGAACCCATTCCTTCTGGATCCAGTTCTCCTGATGAGAAACAAAATGGTCACAAGAAGATAGATCACATGCAAATTATACATTCCAATCTAACTGACAACACTAGATAAAAAATGCATAACGATATTCTGCTCTAGGTACAGAGAGATCTATTGCAGTTCTGTTTACTTTTAGGCAATTGCAAACCTGTAACATTTTCTTCTCTAATTTCAACCATGTGCCCCTAATCATAATTGGAATAATCTCCCTGGGGAAGAGGTGGATTCCCAAACATGGGACACCTTTAAGATTCAGCTGTACACGGTGCTGGGGCATCTTGTCTAGAGCATGTTTTGCCAAGAAAGATTGGACCAAGTGGTCCGTGAGGTCCCTACCAACCTGGCATTCTATGATAATGACAAAGCGGTTTGTCTCTAAGTTAGGCTGCAACAAGAAATGTATTGGCACTAACTACTTCTAACAAATGAAACATCCAAAATGTTTTCTGCAAACACTGTTAAAAACTGCTGCTTTCAGAGACTGGCATGCAAAGAAAGTAGTACTGTAGACACCAAGCCAAACAAAAATAGATCAATCTGACAGTAGGGTTCCATAAAGCACTGCCCCCAGAGGAAATTATCTCAAGCTTCCCTACTTTTGGTATCAGTTTCTGCCTACTCCATATTCTGTGCCTTCAGAAAAACGTTCTTATGGCTGTATCGTGGACTGTCTAAGATTAGAAACATTTAGTCTAAAAAAAAAAAAAAAGAAAGAACAGAAACAAACCAAAGAATCCCTCTGAATAATTTAGTTCACTTCTTCAGATTCATTGCAGTTGACACCACTTGAGGGGTCCAGTTGATAGCTCAAGGGTAGGGCTTCCTTTCAGAAAAGCATCACTGGCCAAGCTAGAGGAACAGGCCAGCAGGAACCTCATGAAATTCCTCAACTACACATGCAGAGCTCTGCACCAGCAATGGAACAAGCCCAAGCACTGGTGCAAGCTGGGGAGCAACTAGGTAGATAGCAGCTATGGGTTAGCACTGGGACACAGTGTCCAGAGGGGCTGTGGAATCTCCGCTCCTGGAACACCTCAGGATGTGCCTCGACAAGCCCTGGGCAACTTGCTCTCCTTTTGAACCTGAACATGCTTTAAACAGGAGGCTGGACTAGAGACCTCCATAGGCTCTTTCCAGTCTCAACTTTTCCATGATTCAATGCATGTGTGTCGGCACAAAGAAAACATGAGAAAACATTTTTTCATCTAAAAATTTGTGTTTGGCATTGAAAAATAAGTGTCTGGAACAGACTTTTCGATCTGGCCAATACTTAAAACTTTGAAGAGATCGAACAGCTAGAATGTAAGAGAGGAAAACTGGAATGCAAATTAGCTGTAATGCCACCTAACACTTAGGAGCCTGTCTCTGATAGAAATCTGCCCACTTGTACTGAGAAGCTTCTGGTATATTTCTAAATCTGCAAAAGTAAAAATGGTTTCAACCAAGAGGCAGGAAGGTCATTTCTGAGAAACACAGTTGCTAGGAAACATCCCTGAAATTTTCAGTATTACTGTTTAAATTCTCTTGACTGTATTTCCTGCTGCATGAGAAGCAGAAAAGTTACGTCTGCCCTGAATACTAGGTTTTTAGTCTGCATTGCTAAAACTGATGTCAGGCTTGATGTTTGTAGGGACATAGCAACCCACAGAATGCACAGCCTACACTCAGAGCTGATACTTAAGGTAAACACCATGTAAAAACATCCATAATTCACACCACCACCCCTTTTAGATACACAGATCTGACTTGGATGTCCTTTCCTATTAAAACATATGGGAAGCAGCTATAAACTAAATGGGTTATTTTAGCACGATGAAATTCTGATTCTCTGGGGTAATTTTATTACGGAACTTTGAATGATGATAGTTACACATGTACTCTTAATTTTCAGGGGAAAAAAACACATTAAAAGAATATAAATCTCAGTTTACCTAATTCAATTTTATAGAGGATTTCTCTTGCACACTGTACAAAGGCCTCTTCAACATTTTCCCCCGTTAGTGCACTTGTTTCCAAGAACATCAGCTCTGCATTTGAGACCAGAAAAAAAATCTCAAAACAAGTCAGGAATATCTGATATAGTAATTCAAAGCATGACAGCTGGGAACAATAGATTTAAATTTTCTTAAGGAGAACTATTGTCAAATAGTATGGTCTAGAAAAGTAGCTTTTGACAGGAAAAATCACAAAAAACTTCCTCTGAAATTTATATATTAATTCTAAGAAGTTGGAATCCAAAGATAATAACCTGGGCTGTGCATACGAAATAGCACATGAAACCAAAGAACTTGATATGGTTTCACATTAGTAGAAAGTTATATGCAAAAGGACAGCCAGTAGCCACAGTTGGTATAAAACACTACTAGCAATTGATTTATAAAAAAAAAACCCAGATTTTACTGATGGCAGGACTGCAGCACAGAAGCTCAGACTGAGACTGGCTTTAGCTGCCACAGAAATGTGTCCTCACACTGGAAATTCTGAACACTACAGACCAGGTAAAGGTCCTCTGGGATCCATGCCACACACTAAACTCTGTTTCCTATGAGTAAAACTCATTGCTTCCATCTGCGGCGCACCCCATCCAACCTTGTCTATGATCTATAGAATCTGTAAGATGCTAAAAAACAGGAAATCATGCTCTCCATTTCCTTCTCAGCCCTTTGGAGGTAAGGCAAGACCTGAAGTTGTATTACATTCCTTTGGGAACATATCTCCTCATAGCAGCTATTCTTTGAGTAGCAGCTGTGACTGGAAGAATCACTGGTAAGACGACTTAAATAGTACATGCAGTTTTCACTGCAGGCACTGTCCTCTCTCTATGGCCCATGTACTGACAGAACTCTCTCTTCTGTAGATATTTTAAGGTACACTGGGCAAAGTACTCCCTAACTGCACAAAAAAATAAATTGTTTTAAGTATTAAGCATCCTTGAATGCTACATGAAGATTTTGTACTACTTACCATTTTCTTGTGCAAACTGGGACGCTTCTAAAAAAGTAACTTCACGATCTGCATCAAGATCCTTTTTGTTTCCACATAGTATTATCACAATATTTTGACTTGCTAACGTTCTAGCATCCGTCAACCAATTCGTAAGCGCATTGTAGGTTTCCCGGCTATGTAGAAAATGACATCCTTCATTAGACTATACTGATTTCTTGTGAACAGATCATTGAACTAAAACCCAGAAGGCAAATCTGTATTTGTAACACACAACAAATTCCTGCTAGCCAGGCAAGTCACCTATACATCTCAATATACCAGCTATGAACTGGGAAGAGTATCGAGTTCTTTCATGAAACTATTGAAAAGTTTTTAAAAAGCAAAATTAAATCAACCACAATATACAAATACACACAATTATAAAATACCTTGTTAATGTGAAAAGCTAAAATTCTAAGCACTAGTTTCAGCCTTTTATACATGAAATTTTGAAATGACACAATGAGTTATTGTTTAACATGGAATTCAACTGATACTTGAGTTCAGGTAAGATTTTAAGAACTTACTACTTCTGTGAAAGTTCAGGCACTCAATTCTACACTTGTGCCAAGACCAAAAAAGACTTTCAAGACTGCTCAGAGGAGAACAGTCCACTCAGGACAAAAAAAAAAAGGCAACAAATCTAGCAAACATCATTAACCAACATAAAACTTATCTGACAATTATCAGTCAGTGGCGGCCAGGAAAAGTGTGGAAATGTGTACGGTAAGGTATTCTCTTGGCTGCCTATAATACTCAAATGTTAAAAGATGCAGAGATGAACAGAATTTTGGGCTACAGTTATGGAATGTGTAGGTAGAGCTAGCTTCTCCAGAAGATGACCTGTTATATCAGCATACTAATACATAGTTTCCACAAATAGGGGTGAACCACCTTGATTAAAAGTGGCTAAGTCTGCTTTTAGTTGCTATTGCACGGCTTCCTGGGCCAGTGGTTGCATGTAGCCCACCACAATCAAAACAGCTACTGGTAGGCCAATTCCCTTGTGTCTAACCCTTTTGAGACTGTTTACATTTATGACACTCACAGTATCTCATGTAAGCAAGTTCTAAAACTTAAATATGCACAAAACCAGAAGTACTTTTTACACTTATTTTCCTTTCTTCCTGCCCATTCTCCATTAGAGGATTAGGTACTTGGGGAGGAATCATTATGCATTAATTGTATCTGATTGTCTATAAGCAAAAAACCCCAACTGTCTATAAGGAAAAGAGTTGCTAGCTTTCTTACCTGGTTATATCATAGACAAGCAAAGCACCTGCAGCTCCTCTATAGTAATTTTTTGTTACAGAACTGAAATAAAATTACAGATGCACATTTCTGTATCATCATCATTGTTTCAATATAATGGCTAATATAATGCAATCTCTGTTATGAGACAGAATTCTACTTTACGTATTTAAAATAAAATTTATATTTTAGACATTATCAGCTGTGCAGCAGCAGACTATTTACAACTAGACTTTTGACAAAGCACTTTCACTAAATATAGCTGTCCAAGGATTCTCAAAGTCCATTATGACCTGTGTGCTGCTGAAGCTACACAGCATCATACTGTATGGCCTGATATAGAACTAGAAGCTGATGGTGGTATCTCTGGCACAAAAAAAGCATAATTAACTTATGTTTGAACTCTCAGCATTGAGGAAAGATTGAGCAAAGTTGTTTTAATTGAACAATTTAACACTCCTTAAGTTGAAGAGAAGGAGGCAATGAAAGCAAAGCAAAGCATCCTTCAAAAGGTAGAGGGAGAAGAAGAAACCTGATCAGCACACAGAGGTGTGACAAGCCTTAAGAACAAAAGAATTAGATAGATTATAAAAATCAATATGAAGAAAAAAAAACAAAAACAAAACCAAAAACAAGAACAACCTGCAAATCTGTGAATACTCTGAACTTGAAAGAGCAGAATTTGCACAAGTCTCTGAAAGTACAATTTCCAAACTCCTCAGAATCCCAGGATATCTGGCCAACACACTGAAGAGATCTCATTAATAGAGACTACACAGCACTGCCCAGCTTTGCCTACTCTTCTATTAGACAAGTCCTTTGGATACATCTGTGACTAGGCAAATCTACAGATTACTTGGATTGCTGCCTATTACTCAGGTTCTACCACCACACTCACCTTTGTTAACCACTGTCCCTGCCTCTAAAACCAGAGAAACTTCCCACACAAACCCCACCTCCCAAAGATATGAAAAACTGATGTCCCGTGTGATGGTGAATGTACTCAGGAATACATGAGATCTTTACTGAGTTTCACCTATGCCTCTGATATGACACAATTAAAAGACAACATTAAAAGTGGTTTTAATCTGACAAGTGCATTGCTTTTTCCTTAAGAAACTTAAGAGATTTCAGTCTTTCTGGAAGCGTATTTAGCCAAGTGAACCTGACAACTGATTTCTTTCCCTCTAATAAAATACTATGAAATTGTTCTCATGCAGATTGAGCAATTTACAACTTATTCCAATCAACAGAAGATCTTCTAAAGACAAAGTTAAGCACACGTGGTTAGTTAAAAAACTATTCTGAGTTTGCCTAGTGAACAAAATTTTAACCACATACATATTCTACTCGTGTACATTAACTATCACAGAAAATACCTAATGAAAGGGCAGAACCTCAGGTCCTGCAAGGCAGCACTGCTTTACTGGAATCAATGGATCTATGTTGTTATGTCCAAGTCGGAAGATCTGGCCCAGTTAATAACATGAAGGCAGACAAACACTTCTGCTGACCAAGAAATTTACAAGCAGAGATAAATAATACCCAACACCCACACCAACAATTTAATAACAAACAGTAAAATGACTGAAAACAGTACCTGAATCTTTCTTGTCCTGCTGTATCCCATATCTGCAATTTTACATATTTACCACCAACATTTATGATCTTTGAACCAAATTCCACTCCTATAGTAACATTTGAGACGTCTTTGACTACAAAAAAAAGAAAAAAACCCCAGACTTATTTAGAAAATAGAGTGAATAATTATTTTTTACATAAACCAATTTAGGTATAATCAAAACACATCAGTGTTCAAATTACAAACTACTTCCTGAACCATCAAATTCAGTGACACTCAGAAGTCTATTGCCACTGTGCAGAAATAAACATTCTTACAATTTTTGAACAGGTTATTCAATTCAAAATTACTGCTAGAAAGGCCTGCCTTAATCTAATCATTCCCTGTTCACATTAATAAATGGCGAGATAACTTTTGTACACTTTTTTTCCCAACTGTGTTTTCTAATACTTTGATGCAATTTAAAATTAAAATTCACAGAAAAGCAGAACACAAAAAGACACAGTCCTGCCCATAAATAAGCAAGAGCTACTTCTTCTTTAAAGGTTGAAGTTAAGATATTTGCTCTATGTACACTGTTGATATCACAGATTCTCAGCAATATACAACTGCCCATACGGGAAGCAAGGCCACAGTTCAAGTTCAATCACAGGATCATGCCATGTTCCTCAGTGATTACACACTATTATCCTTAGGAGATAACGCAAATTACCATTTGGTTGAGAAAAATAGTAGTTATCTTAGTTTTACAAAGGTTTCTAAATGCATATTATTTTTGTTTAATCATGATGCTAAATGCACCACCCAATAGGAAATTTTCTTTTATATCATCTATTAATCTCTAAATAATATCTACAATGGAGTCTCTACCAGTGTTTATTATAGAACACAGTCCTTAACAAAGAACATGGATTGTCTATGTTGAAAGACTACAGGGTTTCTAAATCTACTCAAACAATTCAACTTTTCTTTCATCTGCTCAGTATTTTTTTCTAAAAGATCCGAGTCTCTACTGTATGTCTAGGGAAGCTTGTAGCTGCAAGATGTAATTCTCACAAAAAAATAGTCTATTTTCATCAATATCCTGCTATATTTGAGAGCAATGGAGAATACTGCTCAATATCATGCTTGTGCTTAGAGGCAAACACAGTGAGCAATAAAGATTTATAGCATGGTTCTGAACATAATTCTCAGTCAAAATCCTCATATAGACAAGTAGGAGAATTACAGGAACTTCCATACAAAGAATAGATGTTCATGTAGGCAGAGCCTTCATCTGTAGCACAAAGCAATGAAGAAATCTCACTGTGCTCATATACTTACACTCCTTTTCAATAAATTGGTGTAGCAAACAGGTTTTTCCAGTTCCCGCGTTTCCTATGACCAAAAACTTAAACAGGAAATCTGAATATTGCAAGACGGAAAAAAAAAAAAAGCTAGATTTTAGTATGCACTCACATTTTTGTCACAAGACCAAGTACACAAGCCGCTATTCTCTAGTAGCTGTTACATCAAAAAGAAGGGACTAGATGACAAAATCTTCCTCACGCCGCCGCCGCCGCCTTCCTCCACAGCGGACCGCCCGCCGCCCCACCCCTCAAGAGGCGACTGCTCGGCCCCGGGCCCGCTCCCCAGGAGGGGAGGAGGAAGAGGAGGGTCCCCCCACCCCGCCCGCCCCCAGTTCCTACCGTAGGTCTCGGACATGGCAGTCTGCGGTATTTCGGGAGCTGTGAAGCGCGCACGCACAACATTATACCCCTGCCGCCGCCGCCGCTGCCGCCGCCCCCGCCGCCGCCCCCGCCTCTCCTGCCGCCTCTCCTGCCCGGGGTCGGTGCTACCCGGCGAAGCCGGGCGGGCAGGCTGGGAGGGAAGCGGAGAATCCATCGGAGCCTCCAGCGCCCCGGCCCGCCTCAGCGCCGCCAGCAACTGCCGCCAGCAACTGCCACTGCCGCCAGCAACTGCCACTGCCGCCAGCAACTGCCACTGCCGCCAGCAACTGCCACTGCCGCCAGCAACTGCCACTGCCGCCAGCAACTGCCGCGGCTGCGCACGCGCGCCCAGCCCGCCTCGCCCGGCGGCGGCGGCGGCGGCGGCAGGAAGAGAGAGAGTGTATGTATGTGGGGGGGGGGGGGGGGGCCGCGAGCGCCGCCTGCCTGACACCCCCCCCACTTCCCCGTGAGGGGCAGGGGCGGCCCTACGGGTCGCGTCCGTGTTCACAAAAAACATCTCCCTCTTCGGGGCGCGCTCAGTGCTGTTGCGGTGCCTGCGTTTGGAAGCGGATGGTGTTCGTATGATTTGGAAGTTCCCCTCCGCTCCTCCTGGAAAATGTAGCAGCTGGGCAGGCTGCGGCGGGGAGCGGAGCGCTCCTGTCTGGCTGCCCCTAGGGAGGAATAGTCCCTGAGTCCCTTCTGGTACATTCTATTTGTCGCAAATCTGAGCCGATTCCAGCTTTTTCATACTGTTTTTCAAATTTCTCAGCGATTTCAAGCATTTTTTTCTCTGGTGCAGAACCCCCCTGTGACAGTTCCCCCTGAAAACTGTATCCTGCTGTCCAGCTGTAGTCCTAAAATATCTACCCCAGATTTTTTGAAATACCATCCGTTGCCTTGCCCCACAACAGCCAGCATTTCAGCCAAAGCATTTGAGCCTTTTTGCTGCAAATCTCTCTGAGGGATATGGTATATATAAGCTAACAGGGATTTTTTTTTTTTTTTTTCAGTGCTCTACACTTCACCATTGCTTTTCATACCTCCAGGATAAACGCCAAGGAAAGTTGGAGGGCACTAAGACTCCACCACAACAGCCTGTCCACCTTTTCCCTCCCCAGACAGGGCTTCCTGAGTGTCCTCCATGTTCTCCTTTCTGCCAGTCCCTTTAAAAATTCCTCTTCTGTTATTTCTGGCTTTTTAATCTTGTTGCTCACAACTTCCCATTCTTTCCACTTCTCCATCACGTCCCAAGCTCTAGGAGACACTGCGCGTCCCAGCCACCTCCTTACTGAGTCTTTTGCTGGTCAAAGGTCAGCTTTTAAATTCCTGTCTCTAATCAGTGAAAAAATACGTGTTGAGACAGCACTAAGAACCCCTCAGAGAATCTGCTGATTATTCTTGATGCTGTGGATACATATAGACAAAGGAACTTGCTACAGTTTTCAAAGAACCAACTACTTAATAAGTTCATACTAGTAGCAGTAGTTAGAGGTTATGTACACAGGTTCCCAAAGTTACCATAACCCTGATGCACAGAGGATATTGAGGTCTAAAATGTCACACATCATCATTTCTCTGGAGGATCGGCTCTCCAGAACACTGGAGGAAGCTGAGGGGTCTTCCCATGAGCTGCACGGATCACAGTATGTCGCAAACGAGAGCTTTGTGGCTGAAAGCTGTCCACCAAAACAGTACGTTTTGAGGCTTAGGTTGGGCCTTAAAGAAATCTGGTCTAACGTCACTGAACCCGTGATAGGCTGTTGGTTATTTTTGCTCTAAAAACCCCCAACAAACCAAACCAAAAGTGTTAACAAAAAATCCCCAGAGACTGGTTAACACAGAAGTAGACAGATTTTACTGGATTACTAAAAATATATCATGTTACAGCAATAAGAGAGCATGGACGTTTAGCCGTCTTGCACTGTATAAACAGTACTTTATGCTAAGAGTCAAATTAGTCTTGTCAGATCTTATTTTTTGTTACGTGTATCTTGCGAGATGAGCTTGACTATATGGAGGTTATATTTGATAAATACGTCATTGTGCTAATGCCATGGTCCTCTGCCTCCAACCAATCCCAGTTAGTTTACATGCATATGCCAATCAAATACATTAAAACTATAAAGCTTTCTATAAAAGATGTTAGTAATACTGAATTGGAGGCTGGAGGTTGAATAAATGGTAGAGCAAAGACAGTAGAGCATGAGAGATTAATAGGATTTGGTGTTTCAGTATTTCTGCTTTGAAGAGGAATTTAGAACAGAGTAAAATTCAGAAATAATTAATAAAGATTGCACTAGGTTAGAAAATATATAGCTGATACCTCAATAATTCGAGAATATAGGGTCCTATATGCTAATAAAATAATTATTTTTTTATCAAAAATATAAATAGCTAGAATTGACCTCATCAGTGTTCATCTTGAGTATGAGGGTGATAAAAACCAAAAGGTGTTTAATTTGTCCTCTAATTTATGGTTTCTGTTGTTTACATCTGCTAGAAACTTCTGGCTCATATAAAAACGTATATTATGTCAAATTGTATCTGTAGATCATGCATTTAAATGCTATCATTTGTTCTTCAAATTAGTTTCACCACAATTATTATGTCTATAATTGTGGTTGTAAAATTGCTGCTCAAAAGGTCATGTTAAGGTTCCTCTAAAAATGCTAATCTCATTTTTCACTAGTTTGCACTAACCAGTGTACCATAATATTAGTGCCTGACACCTTAGGAGTGGAAGAGGACTCACAAGATCTCCACAGAGCCAGACTCAGGATGGGGTATTCCATGACAGCTCTTCCTTCCAAAATAAAATAACCTGATTTAGGACTTTGCAAATTTGGACACGTCTTTTAATGACCTAGCATCGCAAGTGGCCTTCTGCTTTCCTTTGCCGTTACTGTAGGGAAGCAAAGTTCAGTCTGGGTCTGAAGTTGAGCTGTGGTTGGGATTCACCTTCACTGTGGGGCTGAGTGCTTCTGGCTGGGGCTGGAGTGCCGCTAAAGGTGCGATGGGCTGCTTAATACTAGAGAGAGTGACAGGGCATGTCTTGGTTTGGTCTGAAGGTGGCAATACAAGGCCGTGTGTGAAAGGCTCTACAGCAGCCTGACACTGTGTGTTTTCTCTATTAGTTATGGCTGTGTGGCACACAGTCCAGTCTGAGACTCAGGTAGAATCGGGAATAATGTATTCTGCCACACTTTCCCATTCCTTGTGTGCTGAATATGGAAGGCAACCCAAGGTAACCCAGCAATGAATTTGGCTCCAGCAGCCCAAATGAAATATGAAGATAGGTGGTTGATGTTCTGAGAAACCTCTGAGATTTCCATTACATCCTTGTATGCAGTGACATTGGCCAGCTGACTTCATTTGAAAACAGATGACATCATTTGAACACTGTCATCTTCAGCTTCCACAGAAGCTGCCCTCAACACATGAACATGGTTGTCCATTAATATAGTTGCAGTTATACATGTAAATTTATGGGTCAGATAATTATAAAATCATGGGCTTATCCCTCATCTGTTAGCCCAGAGTGATGGGAGCTGGTGAAGAAGGTGACTGCAAAGGTATGCTGGTGCTGTAATTGAACTCCTTTACCTCGCCCCATTGTTGTGCCTCAAACAGGGTTTGTTACCTGGTGTGCAGAAGCCAGTCTTGCACACAGATCCGAGATATCAGTTTATTCTATATTTGTGCAAAGATGAGTGCTAGGGGGTTATGCCACAAAGCTAGCACACCACACAAAAGAACTTCAAGGTATTTATACACTTCAGACTACAGGATTACATGTTTACTATAATGACTATTAGTTGCTTATCACTTCTATGCCTCATTGGTTAGTAACGTGCCTCGTCTTCATTTAAAGTTATAGTGGGTTTTAATTTTTCTGCACAAGCTCAAAGGGTGAGGGTCTTTACTCAGGCAGGGATCTTTGAAGCGGTGGGTGTGATTTTTACTATTAGAATAGTTCCTACAAAGGACACTCTAATATCTAATTAATCTGATTTATGGTAAACAATTTTAACGAACTTCTATGTTTCAGGATGTTTCTCTTCTTCAAGGACAATAGCTCCTTTTTATAAGTTCCTTACTAATCATTGTTAATGGTTTAACGAACAGAATAGCATTCTATCTATCCTTGTATTTGATGAGAAACATTTGTATGGCCTATGTGTCCTTGTATTTGATGAGGAAACATTTGTGTGGGTTACACCAAGGTGAAGTCTTCCAAGAATAAATATGAAGCCCCCAGGCTATGCTACTGTACTGGGCAGCCGGTGATGGCTAGAGTCTGGAGTGCTCTGTGCTAGCTAACTGCTTTTATTTTTATCATGCCCTCTTCACCAGTAGTAGGAAGAAGGCAGACACTATGCAACCTGGTATGCATGAAGAATCACCCAAAATTGGGATAAGCTCATTTTAGGATAGCTTTATGCTATAATGCAGAAGTACAAATTTGCCCTGATATGGGATTGAGTACCATCTCTTTTTGTATTGAAGAACCTTATATAATATTTTCAGGTGTTTTGTCCAGGGAAACATACTAATGTACTTTTACTAGAATAAGGGTATATAGAAGCCCTATATTAAAAAAAAAAAAAAATGCACAGAATAGAGAAAAAATATTTTAAAGGAAATCAGACTACAGGCCATATCTTTCAAAAACAGTGGTTTAATTTTGCAAGAATCATGTAAATAGAGTGAAGGGGACTAAGGACTTATTTCAGAGTGTCAAGAGGGACACAGGAAAATGAAGACAACAAAAATCTGGGACATGTTATAAAAGTAATGACTCATAGTGCCTAGGACACAGACAGGTTTGTGACACCTGTGTTTTATGAAGTTAGACTCATGGTGTCACCGATTAACTGCTCTGTTGGTGAAATGGCGATAATGGGATGTAATTGGCTGCATTTGTTCTTTTTTAACAATAGGGAATGGCTGAGGGGGGTTATATTTTTAATAACACATAATTGAACTAGAAGATCTGTTGATAGATTACCGAGTGATGCTCAAGGCCACGTGAGTGTTCCTCCTTTCAAGCTCAAAGCGGTTTTCCCTGCTCAGGAGAACTCACATAAAATGAAAAGGTTGTTCATTTGAGTCCTGTTTCACAAGTAAATATCCTCGAAGATGCAATATAGCAGTCTTGATTCAATTCTGCCTCTCCAGTTGCTCTGAATGCAGCACCAGGAAGCAATTGAGGCTGGCTTTGGACACGGGTGTGAGCTTGCATGGTTCACCTGGATGGTTCAGCAAGTAGTGCCTCTGTCTGGGTCAGCGTGGGAGCTGCATGCTCAAGGAGGAATTTGTCTTGTCATGTCCCCTGTTATGGATAACCGGGTGGTGGATGCGTGATCTCATGCTCTCAGGGACCTCGTCTCTCAGCCAGCTGAATCAGGGACCTGCCCAAAATGTGCCTTGCTGTGGTGGGAGCTGCAAGTAGCGCTGCAGCTGGGCCCTGGCCCATGGAAGTACTCCCTTGTTCAGGTGTAGCCTAAACACACACTGATTGTCTGGGCACCGTCTGTGTCAGTGCAGAATGAGAGACACCTCTGGAGGAGCCCAGGGATTGTCTTCATCTGTCTGAGTGCAGAACGGATCACCTTCTCTCCACTGGCTCTGTTATACAGGGAGTCTGATGTAGGCCTCGAAAAACTAATTTACAGATACTTAAAAGTAGGAACTGTCAAACCCTGCCCCACAGGGTCTGTCTTCATCTTCCTTTCTCCAGACCTTGCTTGTGCAGATGGAGGAGGGCCAGTGACGAGGCACCAGGCTGGTGGGGAAAACCACTGAATTGCCTGGGCCTGCGCCCATCAGCTGTCCCCTCCCTGCCTTTCTGCCTCCCCGGTGACCCGTTGCTGCCAGCATACTCACAGCAGGCTCTGCTGGCAGCTGCTTTTGGAAGCAGCCAGGAGGTGCGTGCAGTCAGCTGATGGTGTATTATTTTGCAGCTTCTAGGCCTGCTACTGGCACTTCATCATGCCATTTGAATTATAATGGCCAACCTTTTGTTCAGGTTTGGTGAGTAAAGCCAGATTTTAATATGCTTATCTTCCTCTCTGAACTGTTACACACCTTTAAACATCAGTCTATAGTGACATCCTTGCCTCCAAAAGCTGCTTCTGTTAAATAATCTAAACAGACTGTGGAGCTCCTGAAATATATTTGTTTTGTTGTGCGAACAGATGTGAGTAGAGGGAAACCTGGTGTGACACAGGCTGGCAGTGC
Organism: Tyto alba; assembly: GCF_018691265.1. Classification (NCBI taxonomy): domain Eukaryota; kingdom Metazoa; phylum Chordata; class Aves; order Strigiformes; family Tytonidae; genus Tyto; species Tyto alba. The sequence goes on from NW_024881296.1 coordinate 6,156,069, forward strand.
TAAACTGTGCTTAGTTGAGAGAGCTCCCTGGCTGGCAACAGAGTCCTCTGGTCATGATGCTGTGGTTTTCAGCTGCAGTGTTGTTAAAATAAGCTGCAACCATATGGAACTCTTTCCCAATATTACTCTTCCTCCTGAACGTGGGATATTATGCAGCCGTGAAAGCTATGACAGGCCTGCTTTAATGCAAAGAGGCCAAAGAAGGGCTCATTACACATCTGTCATGGCTGCAAGGAGGGCTCAGCAGCTGGAAGAGGCCTGGGAGAAGAGAAGGCAGCCATGCATGAGGGGATGTCTCTAGGGCTAAAATCTTGCTGTGGCTTTGCATGAGCCTGGAGGTGTGATCTGTGCCGAGATGGCTTGAGAAGGCGGGTCTGTAGTGCAGTGTTAAGCATTTCACTGCTAAATATGTGCTGAATTTCTCTGAAGCCACAGAATATTTCTGTCTTAAAAGCTGCAAGATTAACATTTTTCAACTTGCTATCATATACTCGTGAGGCATTCCACAAAAGAAAATCTCTTAGTAACCAATCACCTATTAATGGATCAGAGTTCAGATTATTTTTTTTTTAGACACACATAACATTCAGAACATCTAAGGTCTATATTCACTTTTTTATACACAATATTTTTGTTATAAAAGCCAAGGAATTCACCTTGCATTTGCTGGGATAGAGATGTCTGAGCTGCCCCATGTGGATGAGGTGTGCAGGCTCCATGGTGCTACAGAGTGTAATACTAGACATGTTCAAGCATGTCTGAAGGAAGAATATGTGCCTAAATATAACAATATCTGTGCAGCAAGTGAGTCTTAGTTCCCAAAATGCAATTCTGTCTCTGGCCACGCACATCATTTTTCTTGGCTGTGTTCCTCCTTGGTTCACCTTCACTTGTAGATAACCTTGTAGTAGTTTTGCCTGGTAGCTATTACTTTCCAAAGTATTTTTTGGAAAATAAAAAAATTTGAAAATACTTGTGGTCTATGAAGAAGCTTCCTTCCTTTCTTCCTATTTTTTTTTTTTAATTACATTATCAAACTGACATGTTGATTGAAATTAATGGGCATGGATTTCCACCCAGACTATGGTGCTAGTGACTGAATATTGTTATTGATGGCTTATATAAAATGTATTTGATGATCTTATCTGGCTTCCTAGCTGTTGCTGTCACACAAAACCCACACAGATCTGTTATCACTAGTTAGAAGAGAAGTTGAAGACAAATGAGGCAGATAGGTTTTTCAGCAGATGTTACCGAATTTTTAAGTCTTTTCAGAAGACTCGACCCTCACTATGTTTCTCTTTCAAAGCCAGCTGAATGTTTTTGTTCCTTTTAGTCTTTCAGGCACATTTTACCCACAGCAATGCCTACAACTGGGTACATCAGAGACACCAGCTCTTCACAACGCACCTTGCTGCCTGTTTTAAGTGCCCCAGAAAGGCAAATTCCCTTTCACAGCTGTGAGGGCAGGTACACTCAGCAGCAATTCCTTCTGGTTAAAAGCACATGTTTAAGCCTGATTCTCACATATTAAAGTCCTTTTGGATCACTCTGGCAATGTAAATGCCCTTGAAGCAGGTACAGATGAGGGACTCAGAGTCCAGAATTCAGCCTGTAGCTTTTCTGCTGCTGCGTGCTGACTGGGATTGAGGGCAGTGCCTCCCTCCAGTCATGGGCACAGAAATTCAGAGCAGATGCCCGTTAAGGCATCCCAAAACAGGTACCCTGCCTACATATACTTGGACGCTCACATGCGTGCCCATCTGTCAGGATGGCACGGGGCCCAAGCCAGTTGGGTCCTCTTCATAGCCACTGGTGCTGTGCCAGACATGGTGTTTGGTACCTGACCTCCATAACCTGGCAGGTGACCTCCTAATGGCATGGTGGCCTCCTCAGACAGCTAGCACATATGTATCTGAGCAATGTTTTTTCACTATTGACCATACTTGTTGACCTCCCCTTCAACAAAGGAGGAATGAGGGCTCAGGGGCCGTTTGCCAGATATGTGGGTTGTCTTGCAGTAGGCAGCATGGAAGCTCTCACACCGCTTCTCCTTTTAAGGGGTGGGGAACGTATGCCAGCAAAGTTCTTGGACTGTTTCATGGAAGGTTATGCCAATGTCAGTCTGTGGAAATAGGAAAAAAATGAGTCTAAAAAAACAAAGACAAAATCCTGCTGAGCTAAAAGCATAAATTGATCACTTCGCTTGCTGAGTGGATGAAGTGTTGCCTGAGAATATAGGATGCTCTTCTGTACAAACAAAAGAACGGAGGAGGTTTTCTGTGCTGGAAAGTAAAGTGAAAAAGAAATGGAATGGAGTAAAATCCTAGTCACAGCTGAAAATATCAGATAAATTCGATTCTCTACAGGAACAACTCATGATCCTTTAAAGTTATAGAAATATGTATTTGCAGGCTTCTGTCAACCAAGCCATGAAAGCCCTGCTTGTGTGTTGATTTCAACGTTGTCTAGATGGGCAAAGTCAATTAAAGCAATTCAATGTAACAGAAACACTGTAGGTCAACTTCTTCTGGTAGACTGAAGAAGTTATTTTTCTGACATCATTTAACTGATGGGGTGATGCCCATACTCTGCAGATCATTGCATGTGCCCAAACTTTTGGCTCAGGATTAAATTTTACTACAGCTGAGACACACAATCCCTCTCTAAGTTCTAGAAATCAGATTTAGGTCTGCATAAGGTCCTTAAATATAAAGCCAATGTAAACAGTGCAGGACTTAATGGCAATCCTATAAAAGTATAAATCCAGTGTATTTACTTCCTGAAGCACTAGTGAGAGTTGGCTGTGCAGAAGCTACAATTCATCCAGCATACATAACTCTGTATTGTGTAATGCATCTTTTACAGTAGTGTTTAGGCACCTTGTACGTCAAGGAGATTGACACTAATTAAGACTGAAAAGGACTGATTCTACTCCGTCCTTTGGGGACTCATGCAAGGTTGTTTTAGATGATCTTCTAGGTGGTTTCTGCTTCATGCATTCAAAAAGATAGTCTGCATCATGTTCTGAGGGTGCACAGTGCAAGCCCGCTCTTGTTTCTCATGGGAGAAAACTCCATAGCCCAGGATGCTTTACACTGTGTTCTTTTTTCAGCTTCTGCACCTTATGCTTGTTTGGGTACATTTCCTCTGCACAATGGCTCAGAATATTTTTGTTAGTAGTAACAAAAATGTCACTCCATATGATACTGTAAAAAGAGATTTTGGGAGATTTCCCTACAGCCTGTCAACACTAAAATTATAGTAAAAGACTTACAACAAGATTTCAGGTCTTGGGCCTGGGCTTCCAGTCGTGATCTAATAGGTTAACTCAGATGATGCTTATGGTCCATACTGATGGGAGAAGTCCCTGGGTCTGAGTATACAATTTGTAGATACTTTAAAAATTCCAGACCCAAATCACACAGAAGTTCAGAGGCAGGAGATTGAAACTTTCTCTGTTGGAGACATTAGCAAAGATAGCACTGGATAATCCTCAGATTAAAAATCATCCAATTAACACCTCTTGCCCTGCCACCTTAATTTCTGACCCATAATTTAAAAACTATTAGAGAAACCTCAGGGATTAATTAAAACTGAAATATAGATGTAATTTTCTTTACTGCTATCAGCAAAACAGTTGTTCACCTGAGCTACCCCAGCACAGCCAGGCAGCACTGTTGTGGTGGGCAGTCTAGAGGTGTCACCCTTAGGAGGGTTTAAAAGAGCCACCCTCCTAAACATGCTGTTTAGGCCTTGCTTTCTCTATTTTATGTTCTCCCTTTATAATTAACTTTTATTCAAGGCAATTAATATCTTGTTGCTCTACAAATGGCTTCCACAAAATATACATCATAATTATATATTCATATTATCTTGTCTTCATGACTAAAACAAAAGAATTCTAGTAAATTTGTAAAACCAGCACATTTAAATTTTCCTTCTTAACCAGGAAAAAGGTTTTCTATAACCTTTCTGGGTAACATACTTGCATGCCTACAATGAAATTCACTGACATTGGGTGAACATTTCACCTCTAAATATTTCCAACCTGTATTTCTGCAAAATTAGATTCCCTCAGGGTTGGGAGAGACCTTCCTGGCTGGCCTGATAACACAATTACACTCTTATAGGCAGCCTTTCTTTGGAAGGAAATTTTAATCCATCTTTCGTGTTTAATCTTGTGGGTAACATCTTAGGTCCTACAATAGTAATCAGATTTGCTAGTGGCATGTCACTATTAAGTTCTGTTACTAAAATTATTTATATTCAATCAGTTGTTAATATTGCAAGTTATAACATAACCTATGCAGCCACAATACACTTAAGGCTTACTAAATTTTTAAATAAAATCTTACAGTAGTTGCTGAAACTTTCTGTTGAGCTTTGTTGAATTTTAACCAGTAAATACCCATGTGCTAATTGTATCTTTCCTTGGGTGTTTTACTTGGGTGTTTGCCATTTTTTTGGGGCTACATCATACACAGTTGACCAGAATTTTTCTAATTAATTTTTCTTTGTTTTTCTCTTAGCATGCACTGCTTACATTTCTTTTAGTTGTCAGTCTAAACCCAGCACACCTATGGACAAAGTGGAGCTGGATAACAGTGTTTGTATCTTCCTGCTACACGCTTAAAAAGGAGGCATTGAATTAATCCTTGGTTTTATAGATGCTGGTTTCAAAATGACCAGAAAGGGATGATTGTGCATAAATATTAGCATCTCATGAATCACACATGTACAGGTAAAAACTCCAGAATGACACAGACAGGGTATTCCTGTCCCAACAGCAAGAACTGTGTTTGGATAAAGTGTAAGAGTTGCCAAAATGCAAATAGTTCTTAAATTATGTGCTGCAATACCATGGCAGGTAATAAAACTGTATGAGTATAATTATTTTTAAATTATTTAAATAAGGAATAAAATTAGAAAGTGATCTTTCATTGTTAGGTCATAAAACTTTAGCATGTTATCTTAGTTAGAATCAACTAAGTAAATTATTTCTTTCCCTACCCATTTATATTTGGCTGAATAATTATTTTAATCCCCTTTCATTAGCCAGATGACGTATTCTAAACTGAATCTATTACATGTTTGTCTTTTGTCACTGATGCATTTTACACACAAAATTTTGCCTAATAGTTTTCATCTGCATTTTCAGGGAAATTTCTTTTTAACCATAAATGTATGCAACAGGCTCTGCTATCTAAAAATCTTCAAAAATAAGCAAATCCTATAGCTCAAAACTGAGCTAAAATGGGAATTTTATTCAGAGAACACCCACTAGATGTCTTGGGGGTTTTGCCTCAAACCTTTCATAGGGCTAAGAGGAAACCTGCCCCTCATCACACCATCCTATATTGAGCATCTCTTCCTGTTTCACACTTTTTCAAGTATTTCCCAATTTATAGACTGTTAATACATGTTCTCTGTATTTGGCAAAACATAGGAACCCCCACCTCTGCCCCAGCTCATTCTAAAAAAGGACATTCAAGATTTGTGATTTTTTTTTTTTTTCATTTGGTGGCTTTTTTTTCACAGTAACTATTGAACAAGGGGGTTGGACTAGATGATCCTTAAAGGTCCCCTACAACCCCAAATATTCTATGATTTTATGAAATTAAAGTTAGAGAGGCTACCCACTGCTTGCTTCAAGTAATCATCGCAGAAATCCTTTGGGCTTCAACTTGCAAAGTCTTCCAACATTCTAAAATAACATAATTACTAAAAGAAAAATATTTCTTTATTTCATTCCTAACAAATTGTATAGAATTATAGCCTAATTTAACTGCTAAAGAATAAGCTTGCAACAGCAATTCAGTCTTTAAGATTTCCACACTGCCAAGCCAAGTGGCTATAAATCATAGCTGGTAGGGGCTGGTTGAGGCAGCTTCTGGGGAGACATTCTCCAACTGATACTATTTCAATTAATTAAGATTGGAAACATTACCCACAACATTCTTCCTTTTAATAGCCCTAATTGGATACACATAAGTCTCCTGTATTAACAGCTCAGTGAAATTCAATCATTTGTGGACAATTCAGACTTAAAACTACATAAACTAGTAATGTTACAATATCCTTAGCTTTCCAAGCATTCTCCCACAAAAATGTGTCAAAATAAATATTGCTTTGGCTTCCCCAGTTTAGCAGGTGTGCCCAAGTTGGTCTATAGCAACTGCAATTAATTATCTAATTCTCCCTGGACCAATGCCCTGTGCTTGCAGTCATTGGTTTCCTCACCATTGTTTTAATAATATGATTAATTTGATCCATCCTTCCAAAAAACTAAGGCTGAGAGAAAACAGTTAATTTAAACCAGGCTTCCACTATGGTTGGAATCAAGAATACTCAGTGTCACCCCTAAAAGAAAGTTCCTCAATTGCTCCTAAAAATGCTCCCAAACTTTGGTTCCAACAATGCCCTGGCTGGGGCCAGAAGCTGCTTTTAAAGACAAGGCTTGCCTCGTCTCTGCATAAAACATATGGAACTCCCTATGTGGATGCACATAATTATACATCTCTTCTAACCAACACTTCATTTTCAAGTCAAGTACAGAAATCATAAATATATCAACATTCAAATAAACTCATTAGTATCCTACTAAACTGAAAAACCTTTAATAACATTACATTTATTAAGAATAAAAATGCTGGTACATTTATGTCTTATTAAACATGAATGCCTTAAACAGAATGTCCTTCACAAATCTGCTAGCTCTTGCTTTCTGAAAGGTTGATAGAAACTGAGCAAGTGTAAACACAGTTTGTGATTGTACCTAATACATAACTTCTTCATATGCAAATGGAGATAAAGCTTGAAATTGAATCTACCTCTTACTTCATGCAATTTTACTAATTAAGAGAAATTTGTAAAATTCCTGGGTCACAATTTTTCTAGCCTTTCTAAAAGTGTATACAGTATATATATCTGTCAAATTCATGAAGTGTTTGTGTTTAGTCAATGTTAGTAATTCCTCAGAAGTGAGGCTGTGGGAAAGCGTGTGTAACCTGCTACTCCAGCGTCCCCCTGCTCCCCGGCTGGCCAGCTGCCGACTGGCAGCCAGAGAGCAGACTCAGAAAAAGCACCGCAGCAGCAGCTGCTACAGTGGAGGAGGGAAAAAAACTCCCACAAATAACTCAGCAATTGTCTTGGAGCAGCTAAATCGGGAAGTGTAAATTGGTAAAACAAAAGGCTGTGTTTTTCTAGTGGGTTATTTTTCGCTCTGCTGTACGAGGGACCTGTTTCTGAGCAGCCCAGGGGGCACAGCCTTCCGCTTTGGGGACTGAGTGATGACTTGTGCTGGGCTGGGCGAGCCGAGGACGCAGGCCAAGGAGGAAGAACGCAGCCGACTCAGTATGAGTGATAAAGCGTGCTTCAGTTTATTGATTTTCATTACAGCCTTTTATAATCCTTCTGCTTAATTATGCCTACTAGTCAATCATTGATTGGATAAAATACAAGCAAGCCGTGCCAGGGCTTGTTGGCCCAAGCCCTGGGAAAGACCCAGATAAGTTAGTTTAAGGGAAACAAAGAATGCTCATTTCTCCATCCTACTCATGCTAACTTAAAAGAGACTCTCGTCGCAAAGAGGATCTCTAGATCCATGTCCCTTTTCCCTTAGCCATTCTCCAACAATTCCCCCTTTTTCTTTTTGGGCCAACATGATGCTCCTATTGATGCTAGTTTCAAAAATTTTTAGACAAAGGCGCTGAATACATGAAAAGCAACATAATACAATGCCAAGCAATATTATTATAAAAAGAAATCCTACCAGAAGTGGCTTAATAAATCCTAAGAGCCAAGATGGGAATCCCAAGGACTTCCACCATTCTGCAAAAGGATCATTATCTACTTTTAATTTGTTAAGGTTGTCTCGCAAGTGCTCAAGCTGTTTGTGGACACTATTGCTGTGATCAGAAAGGTTAAAGCAACACATACCATCAAATTCATCACACCCATGTCCCTGCGCTAAAAGCAGGAAATCGATCGCGGCACGATTTTGTAGAACAGCATGGCGAATACTATCAACATCGGTTGTTAATTCTGACAGAATGGTTGAGGTCAAATTAGACTGCTTAGCTGCCCAACATGCCAATTTCTTTAGATTGGCTGCATTCCATGCGGCCATGACTCCAGGTATAAGGAGTGATGCGAAAAAAGCCTCTGTTTTAGAAGGAAGCTGGACATTATCATCACATTTTTCATTTAAAATACTTCTTTTTTGCCTTGTTCGGTTGAACTTTCCGATCGTCTGCTCTTTACTTGGTGCAAAGATGGTTAGCTGACCTATATAACATGGCCCTCCCACTGGTCTCCAGGGGATTCCTGGCCAGGCGCGATCCCCGCAAATCAGAAAGAAACCTGGCGGCAGGCTTTTTTCCCCTGTGACATTTACTGGCCATACCCCTCCGCCTGTTGCGGTCAGATTCCACCAGTTCATTTTTGCTGTAACATTCATGAACTGCTGCCATAGAGGCTCTTTGCTTGATATAATAAAGTAATATCCATCATCCCCAAAAGAGACTGCACCTGTCCCATTCTCTGCTTGATATGCGGAAGACATGTTAGAACAGTTGGTTATATGAGTGACGTTTGCAATGCTAGCTGGTCCCATAGAAGCCATTAGATCTAACTCTTGAATTGGAGCAATAGCAGAAGCATTTAGAGCAATGATTAGACATTGAAGCCGGCAAGATTCAAATGCAAATGGCAAGTTAGCTATACATTCCCCACTATTTCTCTTCTCTTTAAACACATAAGAACAGTTACATTTTTTCCACTGAGTAACATTATAATACCCATCAAACTTGTCTACCGTTTCATGTACAGACAACGGTATCCCAACAAGGCAAGTTTTGAATGGATCTGCAGTGGATGCTAGGCTTAAACAGAAATCGGTGTGACCGGTTTGATTTGCCCAGGTGAGCCATATGTTGGTGTCTTTCATCAAATGGTGAGGATTAGCGCAGCAGGTCGACACGAGTCCGAAAAGAAGCAGAATCACTCTCCGAGGGCTGCGCGTGTCCATTTCGCTGGTATCCATTTTGGTCATCCAGGGCAGGAACATGTGTAACATCCATCTGCCATATTTCATTTGAACTTAAACCTCTGGGATTTACCCCGGCACCCAGTCCTGGCCCATGATGGCTGCACTGAGGGCATGCCCTCACTATACCTTTCGCTTCTTCTGCAGTCAGGTTAAATTGCGTTCTTAGCCCTCGAGCGTTTTGATGAAAATTACTGTGAGACTCCCTTGCCTTTACAAAATCACTGACCGGGGCTGACATCATTACCAATTCATCTGCTCTTTGATTTCCTTCTCCCAAACCATGATTCCACATATGACTTCTGATGTGAATGATTGCATAAGGGTGTTGCCTCATCTGCAGTAAAGACCTTAGCTGTCTAAACAGCTGTCCTAACCTAAGATTTCTGGTATCTTTAATCTGGGCATCTTCGATGCGTTGAACTACTCCTGCCACATACAGGGAATCAGTCACTACATTGATCCGTTCCTCGTTCCAAGTACCGAAAGCCCATACGACCGCAGGTAATTCCAACGTTTGCAACGAGTCACCTGGAACTGCCTCTAGCAAATGGTGGTGCCATTCGTCATTGGCAGTCCATGTGATCGCAGCTCGTTTGGACTTTTTGCCTGCGTCAGTGAAAACTGTTTGGGCTTCTTTCAGGGGTACTTCACTGTACAGAGGCCTCCGGATCCATTCATTGTGACTTATCCACTGTATTATTGGTGCCTTGTGTGGCAGTACAGAGATATTAACGTCTGTAGAAAGCAAACATTCACACAGTTCTTGACTATTCATAAGGTACCAATCTATTGTGTTTTTCTGCATAGGGACATATATCTGACTTAGCTCTTGCCCTGTGACCTGCCAAACCCTTTTTCGACCTTTTCGTATTAATTCTGCTAACGTGTCTATTCTGGGTTGTATTGATTTCTTTGGCTGAATTTTGGGAAAGATCCACTCTAGTATTTTGAGGTCCCTCTTCTCCCCCTTTTTCTTTTTACATTGAGTCAATGCTCCTAATAAATGTTCTCCTGTAAGAAATATAGAAAGATCAATGGGGAGGTCAGGATCCCGTCGATCACAGTAGCGAGAGGTGATCTGGTTTGCTATGGTCTGAATCATTTCTTGCTGCTCTGCTGTAGGATAGACGGGCAATGCTGGATCTGTTCCTCGTAGTAATGGTCGCAGCACATCAAGCTGTTCATTGGTTATTCCTGTCACTGGTCGGAGCCATTGAATGTCCCCCATCAATTTCTGAGCATCATTCAGAGTTTTTATTTCAGTTGTTATCTGTGGCTTCTGTGGACGAATCACGGAATCTGTTATCTTCCATCCCAGGTACGACCAAGGGCTGCGCTGTTGTACCTTTTCTGTGGCTATAATAAGTCCTGCGCTCTGTAGCTGATCGTGCAGTTGTTGAACCTGTTGATTAGTAAAGTCCTGCTCTTGTGCCAAGAGAATGTCGTCCATATAGTGATAAATGAACACCTGTTGCCATGCAGTCCGCAAGGGGCGCAGAGCGCTGTCTACAAATAGCTGGCACAACGTTGGACTATTTTTCATTCCTTGCGGTAGCACCACCCATTCAAAGCGTTGTGCTGGTGCCTCTTTGTTTATGGCAGGCAAAGTGAAAGCAAATCTCTGTGTATCTTGGTGATGTAGTTTTATAGTGAAGAAGCAGAACTTTAAATCAATTATTAGAAGCTTCCAATGTTCAGGTAGCATTGATGGATTAGGTAGACCTGGCTGCAACGCTCCCATTGGCTGCATTTGTGCATTTACGGCCCTTAAGTCATGCAACAGTCTATGTTTACCAGACTTCTTTTTTATTACAAAAACAGGAGTATTCCACGGAGTCGTGGACAATTTCAGGTGTCCTTGGTCGAGCTGTTCCTGTACTAACTGATGGGCGACTGTAAGGCTCTCCAGTTTCAACGGCCACTGCTCGATCCACACCGGATCATTAGATGTCCATCGAAGTGGAATCGGGAAAGCCCATCCTGCAGTGACCGTTCCTAAAAAGGTTTGTCCGTTGTAAGTACGACCCCAGGCTGATCCAGCACATCACGACCAAGAAGGCCATTCACTCCTGAAGGCAGACGCATAACGGTAACATGAATAGATACTCTTTTTCCATCTATGGTCAGCCAAATACGATCGATACTGCACTGCACTGCAGAATGACCTCCCACTCCTTCGACTCCTTTAGCCATTGGTTTGACCGGCCAGGCAGTAGGCCATACTGCTTCATCCACAAGTGTCAGATCGGCTCCTGTATCTAATAACATGACTAATGTTAGAAAATGTCCTCTTGCTTCAAGCCGTACAGTTGCCATTGGCCTGCGATTCATTGACATTGTCAACATTACAGCTGGTCCTGTGGAACCAAAACCTCGGTCGTCTCTGGTTCTGGACGTAGCCGGAGTTATACCACAGGTCAGTTGATTCAACGGTACCAGCTGAGCAACCTTACTTCCTTCTGGAATATGCAAAGGTGGAAACAATGTTTGCAGGATAAGTTGGACAATTCCTGTGAAATCAGCATCAATAAGTCCTGGTATAATGTTCAGTCCTTTTATACTGCTGGAGGCTCTTCCTATTAATAATGCTCCATGTGATTGTCCATTTATAATCAGTGGCCCTCTTATCCTGGTAGGGACCTTTTGTGGCTTTTGGTCGAGTAAGGTAATACTTATTGCTGTTGCCACATCCAATCCGAGGCTGCCGACGGTTGCAGGTTGGAGGCCGTTGTCACTGGAGACGGGTGCTCCTTGGTGGCTGGGGCTGCTACTTTTGTCAGAGCGCGGCGGCTGGACGCGCTCATTCTCCCGTTTCCTGATTTTTGGCAAGCCTCAGTGTTATGGCTGCTGGAATTGCAGGTCTCACACCAGACTCGTTTCACACAACAGTCGCGGCGCGAGTGCCCCTCTCGGCCACATCGGTAACACTTGATGCTCCTTCTGCCGTCACTGGCCCTCGCTCGTCCGTCTGATTCTACAACGCCAGCTCGAAGAGACGCCAAAGCGGCAAAAACTTGCTGTTGTGCACGTTGTTGCACTGCAAAGGCTTGCTGCTGAGCCTGAAGGATATCTCTCCCTAACTTATTCATTGCTTCTACCAACATAGCCTGAGGTCCTACAGGGACTCGACTCATTCTGTACAACATCAATTCAGTCGTGGCATCTGCGGGTAATGTTATTAAAATTCCCCAAGTAACTCTATTGGAATTCTGAATTACACATTGTCTTAACAAAGCAGCCCTCATCCAAGGCTGTACATCTGACTGTTCTATGGCCGCCGTAATGCGATCCACAAAATTTGCAAACGACTCCTCCCTTCCTTGTTTTATACTCATATAAGATGGAGACGGCTGTGACATTTTTACATGTTCTAAGGCTTCCCTAGCAGTTCGCATTGCCTCTATGCACCGTTCAGGACCTAACTGCAACTGTGCTTGTACTTCCACAAAAGGTCCTGATCCCATCAATTGCTCTACCGTGACTCCCTGTAAGGGGTCATTCGGATTCCTTGGCTGTTGAACTGACGCTTCACAAAACCGTTGCCAATGTGCTTGCCACAACAATAACTGCGACTGAGTCATAATCGTTCGCATAATGACCTTAATATCCTCAGGACATAGAACCGTACTACCCCAAATGTAATTCAAAAACTGTTTTGCACGTTCTCCATGCAAGCCTGATTCCGATACCGTCTGTCTTAACTGCGACAACAATTTCCAACTAATAGGATTATACTGCCCCTGCAGATCACCATGTTCATCTCTGTTAAACATGACTCGAAATGCAGAGGGAGAAAAATCCCCCGCATCAACGGCATCTTCCATAACCTTTCTCCAATTCAGTCTCGTAACTCGTCTACCCCCAACACTCTTGCTATGCTCCCCTCCGACATCCTCCGACATCACTTGCTCCTTAACAGTTTCTGCTTCTATCTGTTCACCGGTCCCTTTCACTTCTTCCGCGAAATTCTCAGTAACACGTACAGACTGCCAGCAAGGTGGCGCTGGTACCCTGCTTGTACTAAACAACAAATCATTCTCCGGTTTTGGCGCGGCAGGTTCGCTCAAAAAACTAGATACTCCCGCGTTTAGCGGTGGGGCAGATGGCTCTGAGTGTCCTAATTTCTGAGAAGCCACAGCAGCCATGTTCTTTTCAACCTTATGGCGCTTAATGTTATTGATTACCTCCCTCCAAGGTTTCATTAATTTCTTAGCAAGTTTATCATCATCTATCACCATATCCCACAGTATATCTCCGTACCTCCTCCACTCCTCTTCATCAAACAACAGATCAGAGTTCTTAAAACACCCCTTTGTTTTCCCCGTTGCTACTAGACCAGCTAGCTGTTTAATGCAACAAATCTGTCCCACGCTTTTCTAAAAAGCTCTGTAATAAATCTAGGGCTACTTCAAAATCCATGTACCTTAATACCTGTTATAATATCCTTGCAGCCCTCAGCTTGTAGCCCTTGCAGTGGTGAACTTCAATCGGTTCAGGCCGGAGACGACACACCACAGCACGCGATGTTCTGGTGGCTCTTTTTGCCCTTCGGTCGCTGCTCCCAGCGCACTGCTCCTTTCCTTCAGCCAGGTCCTTTTTTCACGAGGGTCCTTTCATCTCGAGGATCCCTTTGTTCTCACCTCAACGAGGGTCCCTTTTTCTCGAGAGACCCTTTGTTCCCGGTTGACCCTTTTTCTCGAGGGTCCCTGTTCGGGCGCCAATTGCCGGGCTGGGCGAGCCGAGGACGCAGGCCAAGGAGGAAGAACGCAGCCGACTCAGTATGAGTGATAAAGCATGCTTCAATTTATTGATTTCCATTACAGCCTTTCATAATCCTTCTGCTTAATTATGCCTACTAGTCAATCATTGATTGGATAAAATACAAGCAAGCCGTGCCAGGGCTTGTTGGCCCAAGCCCTGGGAAAGACCCAGATAAGTTAGTTTAGGAGAAACAAAAAATGCTCATTTCTCCATCCTCCCCTGATTAAAGAAGAAGAAGGAATGCTTCCCAACCTTGACGAGATAGAGAATGTTTCATCTCAGAACCTTAGTCAGTACTTTCCCACGGGACTCACTCTCGCTGTTGTTCACTCTTGCTGACTGAGGCCTACTCATGCTAACTTAAAAGAGACTCTCGTCGCAAAGAGGATCTCTAGATCCATGTCCCTTTTCCCTTAGCCATTCTCCAACAGCTTCCCCAGCCCACAGGGGAACGCTGAATCTCACCAACACACCTAAAAGAACTTTCTCCAGTAAGGGCTGTGTTCCATCTTATACACACCTGCTTCACTGCCAGAGCTGTTCAAACAAGCTCCAGATAACCTTATCTGGAAACAACACAGCGTGAACTTTTTTTGTATGTCATTTAGCAGCTAACCTTACTTTTGCCTCCCCCTAAAATATTCATTTCTTAAGCTTGACGTAGAATGGAGAGGACACTTTGAAAGGTTACTAACACAACCTTAAAAACAAAAATATTCAGATGCAGAGGACAAAACTATTCTTTCAGAAACACCAAATTACTGAAATCTAAATAGCACTAAAACTTCAGTTTTGACAAAGAATTCACAGAAAAGCCTTATGAGGCATGGGAACACTGATTAAAATAAACATGAGTTAACCATGAACAACCAGTAGCTATCAAGTGTCTATGCCTCATTTGGCTCAGTCTTACATGGGTTTATTTTTAAAAACAAGCCACCAAGCCACCATCTGAAACAGTGCTTATTTAGAAATCTTTGCAGAGTTATATAAATTGAGTCCGTAACTCAATTTGGGACAAAAATTCAGAAAATCTTGGTTTTATTCCAAAGCAGATAATTTTGAAACTGTGAGAGGTTTTGCCGAACAGGAAAACTATTGTGCAGTTCCACAATCCACTAACAATTCATAAAGTCACAGAAACAGATGTACGCCCAATAAATGTTTGAGAATAACAACTTCAGCTTCAGAGCAAGTAAGGTATTGTTTTTTCCATATTCCTTCCAGATGAAAGTGAAGAGCTATATATTTTAATCCATTAATTACTGGATTAAGTGGACATTTTACTTTTGGCCAAGAAGCTGACTCCAGAAAGTTACATGCTTTCTTTAGCGTGTATTGACTAATAAAAATAGCCTGTGTAAAGTTCTTAATATAAAGTCTTATTTTTATTTATAAAACAGTAAATTTTCATATTCTTCCCAAGTCAGAATGGAATGTAGAAAATCCTGCAACAACAAATAAGGTAAAAAAATTAGGACATGGCAGAAAGGCGACAGGCTCTGTAAATCTGTGTTGGTAGCAATGTGAATTCTATCTTATGTATATTGTCCATTTTGCTCTGTATCATAGGTTCATTTGATAACTTTAGATGATTTAATTTTCTTTATGTCATGGCTTTGCAGAATCAAGGTCCCATCCCTGAATTTTCCAACTTGTCCTGCAGGCCAAATGCTAGGCACTGATTTCTTCCTTTTGGCCTTCCTGAAATAGGAAGAGAAAAAAATAATTAAGAGAAACAACAGAAACTCATGAAAAAGCTTAATATGGTAAAAAATGTCACCTATTTATGAAATAGGTGTTTGGTATTATGGAATATTAAATCATAGCAGGTAATGACCCCAGAATATTTATTACCTGCATAGCCATTCAAAATTTGCAGCACATTACAGAATGATTTACATTTCAGAAAGTTTAGAAACATAAAGACACTTGGCTAGAAGAAGAAGATATAGAGCACATTTCAGTGAACCTGCTATACTGTGACTAAGAATGCCACTTCATCTTTCAAGCCTCTGTATACTGTATCTCGTGTTTTGCATTAATTACATCTCAGGGCAAGTGCTCCGAGTACGTGGCACATCCTGGGTCCGCACATCCATCTCACCTCCAGCTGCGTTCTTAGACATGTCGGGGCAGAACTGACATATTTTCAGTTAAGCTGCGTAACTAAAGCCTCTGAAACTGCTAGACACAGAGCAACATCATCATTTTGTGACCAAGTTCTTCTGCAGCTGGAGAAGTTCCTTCCACAGTGACTGCACGCCTTCTGGTATAAGACTGTGCATAGTTACACGGGGGGAAATATGCTGGAGAGGCTATACAAAGCAAGTTCATTTTAACCATGTTCAAAACAGCTCACCTCTCCTTCTGTTCTTTCTTCTTCTTCTTGAGAGAATCACCTTTATGTTCCTGCTTTTAAAGATACATATTTGAATGAAAAGAGATCTGAGCATCTTGGCTAAACAACCGTCTGCACTCAAAACACGTGGTACCCTTTGCTTCACGGAGCAGCAGGCATTTAAAGCAGGTTGGGAGACCTTCTGACAGGCCAAGTGATGCAATGCGTTATGGAGGCACTGCTAGGAGTGCCCAGAGCCCTTCCTGTCACCTTACGGGAATTACAGCCCTCTCATGACCAACAGGCTGCCCCTGCCACGTGGGGAGGCACAAACCCCACCGCAGGAGGACAGGCTTGCTTCTTGGGCATGTGACAGATCCTTGGGTCAAAAGACTTGCTCCCAGGCAGGTGTGCCTAGTTGCCTGATTGAGCATACCTGTCAAATAACAGGGTTCAACCACTTCTGGCCATGCCCTGGATGTGCTTTGAGCCATGTGACAGAGAAATAGGTCCCCTGGGAAAGAGGGTGGCAGGAAACAGGCTGACAGAGCAATTACCCGCCTTGCTCCCACCTACATGAGAAGACTCCATGGGGAGGCAGGGAGTAGGCTTGGAGCCAGATGGGCTGTGCTACAGGATGGATGCAAGAGAAACCTCACCCTTGCTTTAAACAATGAGCAAGATCCTAGATGGAACTGTGCTGATATAAAACCAGCTGAAGATCTGGCTCTCTGTGGTTAGACAACATGCAACAAACTCTAATTGAAGGCCATTTTTTTTCTCTTAGGAGGCACGGAAAAAAAAAAAAAAAAAAAAGAACAAAACCAACTGCTGATTTTGTGTCATCAATCTATCAGCCATAAAGGATGAGGCAGTGAAACCCACTACAACATGATGAGTCCTACTCATCAGGAACCCACTCCATGGGGAGCAGCAGGTGTCAAGCTCAGGCACTCCTCCTGCGCCTGAGGCGTTATCTGTCAGGTTTGTGGGCTAGCTCTTACATGTTGCCTTTTTATACAGAAAATTTTACACAAACCTTTCCCTTATCATACTCCTTTGCCATTTTCTTCTCTTTCATTTTCTCCTGGTAAGTCCTGTAGTTCACATGTTCTTTTTTGGGGGGCTGAAATAAAGATTGGGAGGGATACCACTGATTGAAAATTTCAAGTAGGTTAAAAAATATTCACACACTTGCATGGACAATATTTTTCAGATGGTGGTAGGGGAACATCAGAAATTGTTTATTTCCTCTTGGGTGAGAGGAAGGGACTGAAGGGATGTAAGGTAGACACATCGAAACCACATCTTTCATGCCGGAGACAGTAAGGAGGGATGTTTATGCTCTACATCAAACCTACAGGATTTCCACATATACACTGAGCTAGAAAGAAAACCCACACTCCTCCACACCCACCAAAAAAGACCTACAAAATTCTTTTTCTCTTTTGTATTACTGATGATGAATCAAACTGAAAAGTTTTCGCCATCTTTAACTCACCGGGACAGCGAAGCTTTAAAAAGCAAGCCCTTCCCTTCAACATTTTAGTTTTGAATGGCCTGATTAAAAATTGGTAAGTGTTGTCTTCCACCCCAATCAGCTGTATTTCATCTGTACAACATCTCTGATAACACAACCAGACTAATTTTACAAACATCAACAGAAAATAGACAAGACAGAATAGAATATGTAAAAGTAAGGATGAAGTGGGTCAGGGTAGGGGATCTTGTGTTTTAAAAAGGTGGTGCCAAAACCCCCCAGAGTTTTTTACTGCTTTCCTGCACTGTAACAGCTGGGTGACTGCTCAGCACAAACCAAGTGACAATTACCTTGGCTCCCAGCATGATAGCACGCTCCTGTTCCCATATACGTTGTTCCTGCTTCTTGTAGCCAGTGATTCCAAACTTGTGTACTTCCAGACGAGCCTAGAACATTACAGAAAATTGCAAGCATTTCATAATTTGCCCAGCCTCTTGTAAAATAGCTCTTGACAGACTACAACAAAGTCATACTCCCAAAGAAACCCTGGATAATACCTGAAATCAACATACTATAAAATAAAACTAACTGAGTTTGGAGCCATACTGCAGAACAGTTAACCACTGTCCATCTAATCTCTGGATGGTGAAGACTGTCAGGGGGACAATTTTTGAACCTCCTCATTTCACATAAAACAACACAATGGAATGGATCTCCTCCATATAAAAAGGAATCATGTTGTGCTGCACAAAGAAGAACAATGAAATGTGCTACCCACAGCACCCAACATTTACAGACTGTTCTCATTTCTTGGCTGCAGCGCACTTAACCAGTGAGAAACACAGCCGGGCATTGATGAAGTTGGTTTGACTACACACACATGCATAGCTGACACTATACAAGAATACCCTGGCAAAACCTGTGGTGAATTCATACTATTTTTAAAGTCAGTGGTTAAATCCCCATTGTGCTCAGCAGTACAAAGCTCCATGCAGAATTTCCAGTGAAACATTTCACTGGATCACAGCACATCCCTGAGCAGAGATCAGGCATATAAAACCACTTGCACAGATCTGTAAACAAATCAGTACCTAAGAAGGTCAATGCTAGTTATGCTCATATAAGAACAAGTGAGAATAAGAAGACAAATGGAAAGAAGTAATCTGCTGTTTCAAAAGTAGATGCCAATACACTTTTTTTCCCATCCCACCTGAGATCAGAAATCCAAGATTAACAATATGGGCCTGAAAGAGCTATGTTAAACATTATGGGTACTCACATAGCTTTACAAAGGTAACATACAGTGATCCTCCTCAAATTCTCTCTGACAGATTTGAAAGAAAGGCCACAGAGTTGCAACATGCCTCTCTTCACACAAAGCAGTTGACAAGAGCCAGCATGCTTCTCCTTTGACACGGCATACGGCCAAAATTACCTATTGGGAAATCCTCACCAAGATAACCTTTTCTGGAAGTGCTTCCCATTGGTCCCACCGTAGCTTTCACAAGGATATAGATACACATACCTGCACACTAAAATAGTGAGGTTAGATAGGCCCTGCTGACTTACTTTTTCAAAGTTAAATTCTTGTTCGTTCACATTTTTATCTTCATCCACTCTTTTGGTCTACAAACAAAACATTTGGAATTAATATAACAAGTAACACCGGTTTAAATGTCCATTGTGATAGTTTTTTGGAAAGCAGTGAAATGTAGAAAGAGTTGTTGGGAAGAGTATACAGCTTTCCAGCACTATTTTTTCCAGCTTTGTTACCCGGATTTATGAAAAGAGACAGCCTCAGTGACATTTTTAATATTCAGATATTACAGGATCTTACTGGAATGACCTTGCACAATTTATAGGGTACCATTATAGCACAGTGCATACAGCTTTGTCCTTCATTTTCTTGCCTGGATCATCTCCTAACACTTACAAAGGGTTTCATAATTCAGAAAGATATTAATAGCTGCAATTAATTTTTATCCTTTCAAGAATAAATTACATTTTATAAAATAAAAACTGCCACATGTGAGCTATACGTCACGCATAATTCCATTTCCAAATCCATACCAAACTGCTGATGCAGGATAGGACACAAACCTTAAGTCATTTTGTTTGAGACAGAGAGTGCAGTGGTAATAGCACATATACTGACAGCCGGTGGCAACACGCAGAGGCTTAATTTGCAACTGTGTGGACATATATTAGAGCACATATCCAGCTTAACTAATGCAAGAGAAACGGCTCCAAAGGATGACACTGTCAGGAGATGGCGGACCCCACTTAAGCTGTTTAAAGAAACTACTTGCTCAAAATGAGATCAGTGAAAACTCCATCTTCTCTATTCCGTGATTTACGTGGAGACCTTTCAACAGCAGTTCTCAGTTTGGAGGGGAACTCTCCAAGGGGGGACAGATTGTATCCTAGGAAGAAAAAGAAGTGCAAAATCCCCAGGGAGAGCTCCACACCTGCTAGTGTCCCACATGGGACAGTAACAAATCTCCCAGGTTTGTTTTAGATTGTGTCTGACTCCTGATTTTGGAGAGGACGTGCTGAACAACCTCTCTGAGTGGATGCTCTGCCTCTGGTGCAGGCAGCATGGGCAGGGAAACTGCAGTCTGTTCAAGAGTATCCGCTTGCTTGTCTTTCCCTGTTTGCTCTCAAGAGCACTATCCCCTCCAAGGAAGCAGGAGTACTACATATATATTACAACTGAACCTGAATGCTTTTAACGCATTTCGGTTTCACTCTCCAGGACTTTAAGTCATACTTAGTCACAGGTTCAGGTTCCAGGGTTACGTCAGGGCTTCCCTCTGCATTCAGCGGAGCCAAACCCAAACTTCTCCCAACTCTGCAAAAAGCTTCTATATAAAACTGTCCATTTCAATGACAAATAAACATGGTTATTTTCAGACCATTTTACTAACATGCTTAACACCAGTCTTTTCAGGAAGAAAATTTAAGTTATAATAAAGCATAAGAAAATAATTATCTGGGGCAATTTTTAGAGGAAAACATTCCAGAAAAAGCACAAAAGTTTATGGATTCAACCAACTGCTTGGTCAGTCTCTTGAACTTCCTAATTCCAAGCAGTCAAACCCCAGATACCAGTAAATCTTCCTGAATTTGAGACAGTCATGTGCTTGTCCATCAGACCTTATTTTAGAATTGGGCTTCTGATGTTATGGCCATAAACATGGCTCAAAGAAAACAACCAGAGAAGCTATAAAATCTGGAGACCGATCAATTAGCAATGGACCCTCTGCTTGGCATGGGACGCAGCTCAGCTTCCAGTCAAGCCTATCCAGGCCTCTCTGTTGTAGCAACTCAGCTACAGTTTTTGGTAGCACGAATAAATTCAGTACCAACAAACCATATCAGAGGACTGAGATCTAATGCTGTCATGCCTTCCCCCATTGCTGGTGAACAGCCAAGTGCTGCTGTGATGCCAGAGAAGAAAGCTTTCGCACCTCACATCCACTCCTGTTAACGAGAACGGAGCAGCACACACAACACTTAGGCACAGAAGTAAAGAGGCTTTGCTTCCCATTTCATTCACTTCTTGCTGTATCAGCAGTCCTATCTGCAGATCAATTTATTTTGTTGGGATACATCTAGTTCAAATATAGGATAGTTATCCAGAGATCTCTGGAAATTGGGAAAAAAAGTCTTCGAGTCCTGCTCCCACCCCTACCAGCAGCCCTGTTGGAAATCAGCAGGACTGGATGCCATCAAGCTGAGCACACAGATCACCAAAGGATCCCAGATTTCCAGGCAGCTGTATTAGCAAGAGGGAAGAAACTAGACACTGGAGGGGGCATTATGGAAGACATCTCACAATTTATGGTGGCAGACTAAGGAGACAGGAAAAAGCAAAACCAACAGACACGCAGAGGATTTTATTTGGTTTTAACTGTCACCAGGAAAGGGCATCCCAGTCCAGTACCTGCTCAGCAGCAACTCTCTGGTGCGGCTTCACAAAAACCCATCTATCTGTGCTTTAAAGAAGCAGCAAGATATTCACCGGTACGGGCACCGTGCCCAGGGTGCGCACCCCGTTAGAAGGCCGCTCCTACTCGGGGACAGCAGCACCCACGCCTGCAGGCGTGGGCGTGCCTGGGGCAGGGGGGCCCACCCGCTCCCCGGTCCTACCTGGGCACCTCCGGTGGGTGCTACCGAGGGGCTGGGCCGCCCCTTCCTCTTCCTCCCGCGAAACACCACGACCTCCACGGCCGGCGGCGTGGCGGGGGGCGGCGGGCCGGCGGCGGCCAGCTCAGCCCGCAGCTCCCCAAAAAAGTCGCGGGCTCCCCGCCGCCCGCCCGCCGCCGGCTGCGGTCCTCGGTTCTCCTCCTCCTCCTTCTCCTTCTTCTTCTTCGCCGCCGCCGCCCCTACGCTCGCCTCGCTGTCCTTCGCCGCGCCCCGAGCACCGCGCTCCTCACCTGCGTGCCGAACGCATGCCCCGAGTCAGCCGTGTGCGGCCGCCGTCGCTCCGCTTCAGAGTGAACACGCCCGACCCCCAGGGAAGGCCGCGGTGCTGCCGGCCACGGCGCAGCGCCCGGCCCGGCCCCATTCCCCACGACCGGCAGCCCACGGCGCGGCCCCGCTCACCCACCCAGGTCGTAGAGGGCGCCGAGCACCGCTTCCAGCCGGCGGCAGGGCTCCCGCGACCCCATGGCGGCGGGCGGAAGGACGTTTGGTCCCGAGCGGCTCCCGTCGCCCCCAAGATGGCGCCGCCCATCGCGCGTTCCCCCCGCCCTCCGCCGCGCGCTGGGCAGCCGGGCCGGGCCCCCGCCGGGCTCGGGAGGGGACGAGGCCTGTCCTGGGTCCCGGCGGCGGCAAGTCTCGGCCAAGCGGGAGCCGGACGTTTCCCCTCACACGCTCACCTTCCCCAGGCGCTGCGGGCCCCGAGCCCGCCGCTCCGCCACGGTGCCTGTCGCGTCAAGTCGCGACAGTCGGAGCTCCCGATCCCGAGCGCCGCTTCTCCCCTCAGGTAGGCTGTCAAACGCCAGCCGGCTTAAGAAGGGTCGGAGGCGTCTGGGACTCTTCTCCAGAGAGGTTTTGTCCAGCAGCCCAGGGACCGGGCCTGGCGGCAAGGCTGGCGGGGGCGGTGGGCGTCTGAGGGGCTTCGCGGGAGCCCTCGGCGGCGACAGAAACTTGCCAGCGACGACAAATTCAGCCCTAGAAAGTGTCACAGCGATGGAGTGGCCGAAGCAGGTTTTCCTGTGTTACGTGGTGGAAATTACTTCATTGACCTTATTTTTCCCTGTGGCTCCTATGCCAGCCTCAGATAAGGACATTTGGGTGTGGGGTGGTAACCCCCTCCCTCCCCGCACCCCCCAGTTACATTTGGAGGAGGTGACTGGGGAGAGAGGGAAACAGCTCCTGGTTTTGGCAGAGATTCCCACAGCCCTCTTCTGTGTCTCCCTGGCTGTATGCTGGTATCCCAAGCGCATCATGAGCATCCTCATTTTGTTGCTTTCAAAGGTTATAGGGAAGCAGAGGAGTTCCAGGATCCTGCTGTTTTGCTTTTGTACTTCACCAGTGTCACAGTAACAGTGCACGTAACTGAATTTTCTGATGTCAAGGTTTCCAACGGCATATTTTATAAATGTACTCTCTACCAGTTGGCAACCAAAGCTAGAAGAACAGCTTGGCCATAGGGTGCAAAAGCAGTGTTATTCTTCTTAAGTGGTTGGTAAAGTGTGTGTTTTGGCTTCCTCTGCGCTGCTTCAAGAGGGCATGAAAATAACTATTGCCATGGAGAGGAATCGGTTGCACTTCAAATCTGGAAGCATCAAATGGGGAGCTGTGGCAGAGAGGTGACTTAAATTGGCCGTGGCCTTTGCAAAACTCCTGTCACCAGAGCCACGCTGGGGAACAGCTGTAGCAGCGTGGTGACTGCTGATGTGGCTGATGATACCGGAGCTGAGTGCTGGGTTTCTTTGTCTGGGTTTTGTGCAGTTGCACATTGCAGGATTTAAACTTTGGTAATTGACATAAATGTTGCTTATATTTTCTGAGCAATGATTTGTCCAGTACTGATCTAAGTAGGTGTATACTTAGAGCCAACTAATATCTTCCGATGCTATTCTGATCTATCTTTTTTGCTATTACAGACCCTAAGGGATTTTTTTTTTCCTGTTTTATTTTTAATCAAATGGATTGATATAAGGTGTCAGTGGCAACAGATGGCTAATACAAACTATTTCCATTCTTCTTAACAGTTCTTAGCTTACTTGGCTCTTGCAAAACACCAACTAGCTGAAAGCTGGAAGAAGAAAGTTTGAAAACTAATGCTAGACTATACAGGAAAAAAACACATAAAGTTCAAAATTAATATGGGCTTGAGTTTAATACATTGTATAGGATTAGTTTTAACAGTCCCTGGAGAGTTTGTACTGCAGTTATTGTGGGACAATTCTCTAAACTACAGTAGTGAAAAGAAAAGTTAGACTATCTACCAAATGTTACTGTTGTAGAAGGATGGTATCCAAATTTGACTCTTATGTGTGGGAAAAAGAATGTGAGAAGGTCAAACATTACAGTTGGATTTGTGTTCTCTGATAAAACGAAACTGGCTTTTGATACAGTTGAGGCTTGGAAGGATTTTTTGTGGTTCTTAAGTGGAGATATTCCTGATTTTATGTTTTTGTTTTGTTTTGCCAAATTCTTGTCTCGATGAATGGACAGGAACTAAATGTTTGCTCTTATTTTAAATGTCAGCTGCTTTGATAGTGTTGCTGGAGTGGCTGTGGTCCACTGGCAGTGAAACCTGACTCCCGCTCGCAAGGTTGAAAACCCAGCTGCTACTGCTGGGTGTTTTGCTTATCTGTTCCTGGTGTTCTGTGCATTTGCTGGCCAAACTTTCCTCTCAATACCAGAAAAGGTCACTGTAAGAGACCATGAAACAACATGTTTTATCCTTCATTATCAGACTGGTTCTGCACAGGTTGTTTATAGGGAGAGGAGGCAGAATGAAGGAAAGGGATGCCTGCGTTACCCTTCAAGTGGTGCTGTAGAGGAAGTCATAAGTGTTTTATTTTTAGCATCTTCTTCTAATAAATAAGCTTGATCATAACCAATACTTTCATATTTGTGTTTCACGGAGGCTTGCTCCAGTGCCTTGCTTGTCTGGTGGCTATTGCTGTTTTGAAGTTGAGAGAAATACGATTTCAGTTTGGAAAGACTGAGGGGTCATTCGTATAAACTGTGGTGTTATAGGAGATAATAGGAGACTCTCTCCAGCTCAGGGGATGCCTCCTGACTCAAGGGGAAGCATTTTGTCACTGAGATTTCTGCAGCAGGATGGATCCCCAATTAGTTCTTGATGTACCTGTTTGTTTTCCTGCCTAGCAGTGGTGTTGGTTACTCAGAGGCTGTGCTCTCTTTTTACCTACGTGGCAGCATATAACATTTTTATCTTCACATGGCTGATAATTGTTTTGTTTTTGTTTTGTTCCTGTCTGACTGTGGTTTATGTACCTTATGTCCAAGCCTGGTGAAAGCCAGCACAAATCACTACAGTGCCGGATGCAACTGGAAGTAACAGGGATTATTTTTTGTGTTGATGATTGTGTTTTTATAATGTCATTATGGCGTTGTCTTCATGCAGCTATGAGAGTTGGAATCAAAGGTGGTTTAGTTAATACCTATTAATCATAGAGAGGCTTGAGGCAAGGCACTTTAGCTTTCAAAGCCCAGGTGTTCTCTCAACTTCTTCCTCTTGGGCAGAATTAAGTAACGTGGCATAGGGTGATTTGGGGATCTTTGTGATTTCGAAAGGGTTGGGGTTTTTTGTTGTTTTGTTTGTTTGTTTTGTTTTTTTCCTTTTCTTTTTAGTTTCTTTCTGTAGCATTGTTCTACACAGGTAATATTTTGTTCATGCATTCAGGGTGTGGAATGCAGACACTATAGAAAGCTAAAAAAAAACCCCCAAACATTGCAAAACTATTGCATGCCGTTATTTTGGTACTGTAGCCAAGCAGACCACTGAATGGCTCGAGACAGTGTCTCATTCTTTATTTGTGTGTTCCCAGCAGAAGGAGCTCATGTCAAAGAAAAGAGATGAGTTTGAAGATATCTTGGAGGAAAGGCGATTGTCCAGCGACTTGAGATACGCAATGAAATGTTACACTCCTGTGATCTACAAGGGACTTTCACCTTGCAAGCCAAATGCTATTAAAAATGCTGTTCTCCAGTCAGAGCAAGTTCAATATGTTATCAAGCAGGTGAGTCTGGACATTGAGCTGTAAGATGAGGTACTTTGAACACAGCCAAGCTTTGTGTGACAGCAGGGAAAAAAAGATTATTGCTGACCTTGTCAAACATGATAGCTGAAGTTTAGAAAGATGGTCCAATAAATCAGTAAGTCGAGAGCCATACTCTTTTGGCAGCAAAAACAGATAAACAGATACTGATTTACCATGGAGTTACCACTAAAGCTGTTAGATAGCTCATTCATTAAATCATGTTTTGATTTTGCATATATGACACTTCACCATCTAACTTACTTAATGTGCATATGTGTTTGACTGTTTTTTTTTTCCCTCTCCTCCATAGTCCTCACTACAGATCAGGATTGTGAAAGATGGAAGCACTCTCCTTCTTAGTAGACTTTTTGTGCTTTGAAGATGTCTTGTAGGAATTTTATAGGCTAATGATGTATTTATGAATCAGTCATAAATGCTACTTTCTCTAAAATGAGCATTAAATTTCACAGAGAATTCTTTGAGTTAGAAACAATGTCTAAGATGTAACCGTATTTTTGCTTTAAAATGAAGGGCAGCTACTACTTTGTAATGAATAAAATACTTTATAGTCAAACTGGCTCATATTTTACATTGTGTTGAAATAAGAGTGTGTGTTAGTTATCAGAGTAACTATTTTCAGTATTCATGAAAAATAATTCCAGGTCAGTAGAACTATATAAGATGTCTTGATTAGTCCTGAGTGAGTGGCTACCATAACATTTTTCTCTTTTTTTTTTTTTAATGGTCAATGTTACCCATGATATATCAAAACCTGTTACGATGTGACAAATTAAACCATGTCCTACCAAGTAGTGCTGTTGCCATCATGAATTGCAAAGTAATATGAAATTTAAAAAAATGAATCTTTCAACTTCAGAAACACTAAAACATTTACTGAAAATAAGTATTTTACATAGGATTTGACAGAAAGAAATTGGTGTGATGTTTTTTCTGAACTGCTGCTTTTTTTTTTCTTCTGCCATTCCTCCTCTTTCCTCTTCTGTGTTCAGTACAAGGCATGTTAGTCATTTTGTAACAGTTAACTTTTCAATTAAGTATTTCTAGCTTCAATGGATCAAATAGGAATGATGACCATTGTTTAAATCTGTTTTTAAGAAACATCTAAAGCGAATGCGCATAGCAACAGGAAAAAGATCATTGAGATGCAAAGTTGGTAGAAACAGTGCTTTGCATGCGTTTCAGCTAGCCATTGCCAAAGTAATACATTACAAAGAAATTGAAGCATGATAGGGCTAAGGTTCTTCAGCCAAATCTTAAAATCTAATGCAAGTGCACTTCAGAGATTTATTGTGAATATCTCTGCAAACGTAAGTTTCATTTTACTAGTCAAAATTGCAGACGGCCTTCTTCAGATCAATGATATAGGAAATGTTATTTGAACTTAAATCTCCTCTGAAGATGTTACAAGGGAAAACATTCAGATAGTGTTTTCGGGCGGGGGGGGGCGGTGGGGGGGGCGGATTGTTGCACACTCTCTCCCTGCCATTGGCACCTAAGCTCATTCTTGATTTTGAACAGCTCTAGCTTGTCTTTCTCTTGTTGTCTGAAACTGAAGAGATTCTCTATGATTAGATACATACCTATCACATAAAGTAAAATCTTGCTGACTGTTGCAATAGCTCTGCCTTAATTGTTATGGCACATAGAATGGTGTGCATGGTAAAGAGAAGGGAAAACCATCTGACTGCTATTTTGTTTTGTTTCTCTATAGTTAGCAAGAGAGATGGGAGAGAACCCGATATTATTCAAGAAGAAGCCATGGAAATCTTGGATGAGATGGGCCACAGTATGCAATTAGGAGCTGTCAGTTTTTTTGCGTTTACGTTGAGCAAAATATTTAAACAGCTTTTCCAGAGAGTTTGTGTGAATGAAGAAGGAATGCAGAGAGTGAGTACTGGTGGGGAAAAAAAAGTTATATTTCATACCAGTCACTTGGCCAATGACTCTAATCTTCACTCCAGGTAACAAATATGAAAAATATCTTTTGAAAAAAAAGACTGCACTTCTGTTTATTATTGCATTTCTTAATAAGTGTAGGAGAAAAAATTATACATAAGTATTTTAGAGGCAAACAGTCAGCAGGACTTTGTACATTTTCCAAATGCTTCCTATGGTGAGGAATACCGTGTGTCAGCAATTCTGTTAGATCAGCCACTGAGAGTTTTTCTATCTGACACTATACATTTAATAATGCATTTAGCTGAATTGGAGGTGAAAACCTAATGTTATGTGACTGACTGGGTTGGTTGTTCTGCAAAACATTCATACAGCTAAGAGTGGTGAAACATTGTGCACCTCTGAGGCAGGAGATGCTTTAAGTTTGCCTCAGTTTGCTAGGGAGCTGTTGTCTCCCTGTTTCACTGTAGAACGCAGCTGTTCTGACGGGTGCAGCACATTCCCTGGAAGACAGCAAAATCAGCCCTGAGAGCCTTTATTGGGTTTCCCATCCCCATCAAAAGGGATTTGAGTTAGACTATCATGTAATGGGTGGCCCTGGCTTTTGAGTCCTGTGATGCTTGTGAACCACAAGTTGCTAGTCTGGAAACAACTGCTGCAAATTTCCTATGGTTCCATTTTGAAAAAGGTATGGAGTATGTGGTCAGAGAAACCACCCCTGAACAAATCAGCTTCTGTTTGCCTTAAGCCCTGTGAAGTTCTGTATTTGCAAATTTCAACAGTCAGTCTGTAAATATTGGAACAATATTGTTCTTGCTGTTTGTTTTTTGTTTTTTCAGTTGCAACACGCCATTCAGGAGCATCCAGTTGTTCTACTGCCCAGTCACCGAAGCTATGTAGACTTTTTGATGCTGTCTTATTTGCTATATACGTATGACTTGGTGTTGCCTGTCATTGCTGCAGGAATAGGCAAGTATGTTCTTTTAACAATGTTTCAGGATTCAGAGAATCAGCAAGGAGTCAAGGAGCTGCTACTATAAGCAGTTGTGTTTAACTTCTGTTCCAAATATGTCCTGTTATACCTCCCGGGGTGAGATGCTTACAGCATCTGAAAGCTTCTCATCGGTGCTGAGTCCAATCAAAGGTGAATTTTTTCATAGCAAGTTTGCCCACAAGTACCCCATCTGTAGACCCAAGGCTGGGGCAAAGATAGCTGTTGTGAAGAAGATTTCTATATTGCTGTTTTTGGCCTGGGAACAGGCAAAAATGTGCCCAGAAGCTACTGTGTATGCGGAACCTTTTGTGATACTTCATACTGTTTTAAGTGCAGTCGTAGCCAGATACAAAGTGCCAGCCACCTCGTGCTTGTTGCTGATGCAACTGATTCCCTTGGATGATTGTGTTATAAATTGAGACCACAATGGATCATAATCCAATTATAATTTTATTAATTATAGCAAGTAGAATATGAGCAAAGACAGCGCTGGACGGCAGGGGAGTCTGCGCTCCGCCAACTGCCGCACTGATCAGTTCAAACAGTTCCTTTTTATACATTTTTACATCCGTGGTTGTCTTTGATCAGTACCCCTTCTGCTTGCACACAAGCGGTATCTATCTGGTTTGTGTAAGCAATTGCGGTTATCTTGTCTCACAGGTTATCTTGTCTCACACAAGCGGTGTCTGGCAGCTATTTGCATAAGCAGTTTTTCTGTCTTTTGCCGCCTAACCTTTACATTGAGCTTAACATAAATTTCAATAAACAATACCCTTAGTTCATAGTTTCTTACAATCCCCCCTTTTTCTTTTATCCTATTATTGTTTATTAGATGCTACTTTCATTTTCGTCACTGCAAACAAACCTTTTTCCACAATTCCAACATTTATCATAACACTCTCAAGATAATACCTTACAATTACAATCATAGTTTTCACGTGGCATAACGCATTCACAACAATCTTTTCCACCAGGAAGCTCCTAATAGATCATCCCACCATTCTGAGTCTAACATTGAGGGTGTTTTCAGAGCACCATAGGTAAAACAGCTCTTATTCTATCTGCTATGTGCAGTTGTCGCCTTAATGTTTTTGCCGTGTGTTATTTATTCCTTGCTTTGTTCAGTTAATCCAACAAGTTGTGACCAACATGCAATTTGCTACTACTGTTTCACCTGTTGGTGTTAAGCAAATTCGAGCTGTGTGCCGAACTGCACAGTCAACCATACTATCAGACACTCTGTAAACAATAATCAACAATTTATTAGCAAACAAGAACCTGAAATAATTAACTGTATAACAATCCAGCAAAGTCCCACGCGACACAATCAGAAAGAGAAAAAGTAAGAACCAAAGATATCAGCACTGTCCTTTGGATGTTGTCCTTCGATGTCTTGTTACCCTTACTCACGGGGCGATAGCGATAGAAAGATAGAAAGAGTCCAAGAACAACAGTCAGTACACGCCGCGCGGTAACTCCTCTGATCAATAACATTTTCTTCTTTGAACTATAAGTCTGTTTCCATCACCTCATCAAGGTTTCGAGGGCGTCTTAGTTGTCTTCGTGATCTTGGAGGATTGGGGGGAGGAGGTGATCTCCGACACCAGCCACGAGACATTCCCTCGCATACCGCGATGGCAACGACAGTCACCACCAATATAATGAAAAATCCCAACAGCAGGCGGCGCACACGGGATCGTCCCCTACTCCCATCTTCCCAAGATTGCAATCCAGTGGGATCAGTAAGATTAGTGGGATAGTCCAGCCCCAGGCTAGCGGCTTGACCGAGGAAGGTCCAAGTGCGCAATGAGCGGAAGTTTCTCTTCCACCCAGAATGCCTGTGCTGCCTAGATCTGGGCGGGCCTGGCAGGTGTTTTTGCCATCCGGGTATAGCCGAACTTTCGAGACCCTCCAGCAACACATGCGCTTTGGGACTGGGGGCGTGGAAATCCATTTTCCTGCTGCGTATGTGGACCCTGACTCCTGATCCCTACAGACCAGGCAGGTTCGCCACTCGCGCTCTCACTCTTGTACCTCCGATACCTGCGAAAACAATGGAGCGTGCTTATGCATGGGCAGCAATTTATTGTGCAGCCTTGATGTTGGTAGCCCTCACTTTGTTTGCCTTTTTACTACATAACTTTTGCCCTTGTAAATGTTCCTCTTTCAAGTACCCATGTAGTTGTATCTGCTTATGTAAACCACCATCTCCTTTGGTTAACCATGTTGAAAATTCTGTTATAGGTCTTTTCGGCGGTTTTGGTACTGGCTGTTTTACTTCTGTCACATCTTTTACTTGGATTCTCTTCTTCCCACTAAAATATCTCCATCCACCCTTCTGTCTTTGGGAAAGCAAAGCCACTCTGATGTTGGACATAACAGTAAAGCACTTGCTGCACAAATTTGCCACTATTAAAGCAAACCATACCAGGATGATTAGCAGAGGTCCGGTATAACATATACTCCCACCTCTCATGCCTATGGGGTTGTAGCCCACAGCTGAGAAAAAGGTCTTCTTGGTGGCGAGCACAGAGGTTAACCCGGTCTTGCCCTCTACTGTTTAACAAATCCGTGTGTTAAGAGTTAGTCAATTCAAGTGCAGCTCCTTTGTAGCCACTTCCTTTGTTTCTAAGCAAAGCAAACTTTTGGCACTTCCGATAGTGTCCTCCCATCAACTCTCAGGGACATCACAAATTCTGGGGACTAACCTCTTTTTCCCCGTAAATCAAGGTTACAGTTCATGCCCCTTCCCTATACAGTTATAAGACAATTTTCTCCATCTGCAAGAAATACCACATCCGGTAACACATTTCACACATTCACACAAAACCCACGCTTCATGACATCCATACATACACTCGAGACAAGGTATTACCCAATTAGGTTGATTTTCTAGCAATGCCTAATTGACTCCAAAATGCTCATAATCTCACATGTCTGTCAGTTAATGCTCGGTAAACGCCAGCTTTTCCCTGACAGTTTTTTTGTTTGGTTTTGTCTGTTTTTTTGTTTTTGTTTCCTTATACAGCAAGTAAGCAAATGAATAAGTAAATTTTCACAGTGTTACCTCTGAACCCAGTTAAAAACCCAGTCAAACCACTGGTTAAGAGTCATTCAATCCCCTCCTGATGAATTTACTTAGTCCTTTGAGGGTGACTTGTAGTTGGTCAGTTGATGGTACCACAGTCCACTCCTGAGGCTTTTCCACCGGTCCTTTTCCTCAGGAGGCAAGAGTCCACCCCTTTTCTTTTGTTCGGATCGCTGTCTCGGTGGTCAGCAGCACCTGAAATGGACCTTCCCACTCGGGAGTTAATGATTAATCTTTCCACACTTTTATCAATACCCAATCACCTGGTTTTACATTGTGGATATTAAAAGCCAATGGTGATATTTGAGGCAGAAGTCCTTTCTTTCTCAGTTTCATTAAAGTGTTACCAATTCTTATTACATACTTTCTTACATACTGATCTCCTACTTCAGGGATGACAATATCCCTGTCATTACTCATACATAGTAATCCAAACATCATTTCATAGGGAGAAATTCCCAGGTCTGTTCGTGGCTGAGTATTGATCCTTAATAAGGCCAACGGCAGGCATTTAATCCAAGACATCTGAGTCTCAATCATTAACTTAGTCAAGGTTTGTTTTGAAGTTTGATTCATTCTTTCTCCTCTTCCAGAACTCCGAGGATGCCATGGGGTGTGCCATGCCCATTCGATCCCTAAGGCTTCAGATAGCTGTTGTATAATTTTTTAAAATGAAATATGTTCCTCCGCCCAAGTCTATTCTTTCTATTAATCCATATCTGGGGATAATGTTTTCCAGTAACACCTTGGATACCATGCTTGCCATTGCCCTTGGTGTGGGGGATTGCTTCCACCCAATGAGTTAAGTGAGCCACTAATACCAACAAATACTTCCACCTTTGTATTTAAGGTAGCTCTGTTAAGTCTACCTGGAGGCTTTGTATGGCTAGCTCCTGTTCCCCAGCCACCTTTTTTTTTTTTTTTTTTTTTTTTTTTTACCTTTTTGTTCACTTTTTAACAAATTAAACATCGATCAACTAGTTTAGCTACCGTATATATTCCTATACACCCATATTGTCTAAGAAAATGATCACAAAGTGATTGCGTTCCCCAATGTATTTTCTAATGTATTAATGACAGAATTTCTCATGATCTGAATTTCTCATGATCTTGTTTTGTTTAACATCTGCCTTCCATCTGCTAAAGTCCATTTTCCTTCTGAATCTTTTCCCCCCTTATTTTTAAGTATATCCTTTTCTTGTTCTGTGAAATTTGGGGCTAAATTCTCATAATCCCCTGGTATTATTACCAATAAAACTACCAATGATGATTCTGTAGCTGCTTCTCTGGCTACTTAATCTGCTAAATTATTCCCCCTTATTTCCATTGATGCTCCCCTCTGATGTCCTTTCACATGCACAATTGCAGTTTCTGTGGGGAGCTTCAGGGCTTCTAAAACTTCTCTGATCAGCCGCTCGTGTACTAGCTCCTTCCCTTTTGTATTTATAAGCCCTCTTTCTTCCCATATTTTTCCAAATGTGTGGACCACTCCAAATGCATACTTTGAGTCTGTGTACACTGTCCCTTCCTTATCTCTCAAATATACCAATGTCTGTTTTAGGGCATAGAGTTCACAGACTTGTGCTGACCACCCAGCAGGTAATTTCCCCTTTTCAAACACTTCCATCTTCTGCCTCTCGATAATTACATAACCCAATATTTTTCCTTCTAGGCATCGAGAGGACCCATCAATAAATAGTTTTTCTCTATAGGGCAAAGGTTTATTTAACAGATCTTCTCTTATTTTCGTTTGATAATTTATAAAATCCAAACAGTTATGCTCTGGTTCCTAAATATCCTCCCCGATTCTCCTCCCATAATTCTAGTAATTTAACCACTAGTTTTCCTTCACCCAGCACCACACCTATTCCTAATTGCACTTGTAAATCTCTACCTAGCAAATTACATCCTACCCCTGGCATTAACAACAAATCATTAACAGCATATTGATCTTCCCCTTGTATTAACACATTCTTTATAACTGGGACCGAAAACCCCTTCACCTTTAGCCCCTACAGCCCAAGTTGTATCTTTTACATAATCTTCCTCC